>NC_091952.1:110868771-111168771 GCF_031021105.1 Erythrolamprus reginae | reverse complement strand
GGACGTGCCTGCCTGTGCCTGCCTGTTTTGTGAGACCGAGGACGCCGAGGGTGCGGTTGGTTGCCGGCCGCGGAGGTCGTTTGGGAAGAGTGGAGGAGTTGGGAATGTCATCTGGTGGACAAGGAGCGGCAGCTTAATCCCCTGTATGGCACCAGTGAGTGAGAGTCGCTGGTGCCGAGGGGGGATGAAGGGAGCGGCGTTGGAGTTCAAGGGAAGGAGACAGAGGCGAGTTGGGGGCTGTCGTGTGGAGCTGAGGCCATTGGCTGAGATTGGACTAAAAAGAACAGAGTGGATACAGCTGGGGGAGAGTGAACAGTGGAAACTGAATTGTCAAACTTTGAGGGTGTTGGTAGATGTTAAGATCGTCGCTTTGTCGTCTCCCCCCCCTCTTCCTCCCCCTGCTCCCATTTCTCATTTCCTGTATTCTCTATTGCATTACATTGAAGAACTGCGCCCCTGGTGGATGGCTCTATAATTACAACAGACTTAATGAAGGATTTTACTAAAGACATTTTATCATCCTGTTCTGGATTGGCTGATTGACTGATGAATTTTAATTTACCTATTTATTCAAGAACTAGTTTTATATTAATTGATTCTATCTATATAATTGTCTCAGATTAATTTTATAACTGACTGGTTAACCTTTTTAATTAATTAACTATTTTTTAATTTTTATACATTTTTTAACTAATTTATTGGGGGGTAATTTTAGTGATGGATATTTGGGATCAGATGGAAGGTATATATGAAATGAATCGAATGAATGGTGGGACTAACTTGCAGGATGGGTGGGGTATGGATGAGGTAAATGGTAATTGCAATTTTTATAATATGAACGGGTGGGGTGAGTGGGATGGTATGTATGGGAACAATAGGGTCAGTATGAATGCAGAATTTAGCCTACCTGGCGGTAGAGAGACAGGAGGGATGGGGGTATCTTTCTCTGGGGTGACAGAGGGCCAGAATATTCCGGTCCTGCTGGGGAGAGGTAGATATGGCGGGAGTCACGGGGCTAGCCATTCTGGAGGAAAAAGAGATCGCTGCTTAATAGCGATCCCTTGTTCCGGTCCCGTGAGCTCAAACCAGAGTCCTGGTGACGAGTGTAATCCGGGCCCTGGGTTCAAGCTGCTGCTACTCAATGCCAGATCGGTCGTGAATAAAGCTCTCCTCATCCGGGATCTGATCCTGGATGAGGAGGCCGATCTGGCATGTGTTACTGAAACCTGGCTGGGCCCAGAGGGAGGGGTGCCTCTCTCAGAAATATGTCCAGCCGGGTTTCAGATATGGCACCAGCCTCGACCCCAGGGAAGGGGGGGAGGAGTGGCTATTGTAGCCAGGGAGAGCCTCCATCTGCGTAGACTCGTTGCTCCTGAGATCGCGGGTTGTGAGTCACTCCTTGTGAAGTTGGACTTAGGGGTTCAGGTGGGCTTGTTACTCACGTACCTGCCTCCCAGCTGCGTGTCAACAGCCCTGCCTGTGCTGCTCGAAGAGGTGGCCGGGCTGGTGGTGGAGTTCCCCGGACTCATTGTCCTGGGGGACTTCAATCTGCCGTCGCTCGGCGGTTCCTCAGAATTAGCACAGGAGTTCATGGCCACCATGACAGCCATGGACCTGACTCAAGTAGTTCAGGGTCCGACTCACGAGGGTGGACACACACACGATATGGTATTCCTCTCGGAGCAATTGAATAGTGGTCTGAGACTAAGGGGCTTAGAAGCATTGCCTTTGTCATGGTCAGACCATTTTCTACTGTGGCTTAACTTCCTGGCTCCAATCCTCCCCCGCAGGGAGGCAGAACCGATTAGGAGGTTCCGCCCCAGACGCCTGATGGACCCTGAGGGCTTTCAGAAGGCGCTTGAGGTTTTACCAGACTCGCTCGTCCACAGCTCGGCAGAGTCTCTTGCTGAGGCCTGGAACAAGGCTGCAGCGGAGGCTCTTGACCAAATTGCGCCACTGCGACCTCTCTGTGGCACTAGACCCCGTAGAGCTCCATGGTTCAATGAGGAGCTCCGGGAGTTGAAACGCCAGAAGAGACGTCTAGAGAAGCGATGGAGGAAGAGTAAGTCCGAATCCGACTGAACACTTGTAAGAGCTTTTATTAAGACTTACAAAGTGGCGCTCAAGGCGGCAAGATGCGCGTACCATGCCGCCTTTATTGCATCAGCGGAATCCCGCCCGGCTGCCCTGTTTAGGGTGACGCGCTCCCTTCTAAATCAGGGGGGAGTTGGGGAACCCTTGCAGGGCAGTGCTGAGGAATTTAACTCGTTTTTCGCTGATAAAGTCGCTCGGATCCGAGCGGAACTCGACTCCAATTGCATAGCAGTATCGGCTGACAATGAGTCAGTTGAGGTGACTGGGGCTAAACGTCTTTGTCCATCTGTCTGGGAGGAGTTTGACTTGGTGACACCTGATGAAGTGGAGAAGGCCATTGGAGCTGTGAGTTCTGCCACCTGCTTACTGGATCCGAGTCCCTCTTGGTTGGTTTCGGCCAGTCGAGAGGTGACACGGAGCTGGGTCCAGGAGATTGTCACCGCCTCCTTGGAAAGGGGGTCCTTCCCGGCTCCTTATAAGGAGGCACTTGTGCGCCCCCTCCTCAAAAAGCCCTCCCTGGACCCAGCCGTGCTTAATAACTACCGTCCAGTCTCCAACCTTCCCTTTATGGGGAAGGTTGTTGAGAAGGTGGTGGCGCTCCAACTCCAGCGGTCCTTGGAAGAAGCCGATTATCTAGGGCCTCAACAGTCGGGTTTCAGGCCCGGTTACAGCACGGAAACTGCTTTGGTCGCGTTGATGGATGATCTCTGGCGGGCCCGGGACAGGGGCTTGTCCTCTGTCCTGGTGCTTCTTGACCTCTCAGCGGCTTTCGATACCATCGACCATGGTATCCTTCTGCGCCGACTGGAGGGGTTGGGAGTGGGAGGCACTGTTCTTCAGTGGTTCTCCTCCTACCTCTCCGGTCGGTCGCAGTCGGTGTTAGTGGGGGGTCAGAGGTCGACTCCGAGGTCTCTCCCTTGTGGGGTGCCTCAGGGGTCGGTCCTCTCCCCCCTGCTATTTAATATCTACATGAAACCGCTGGGTGAGATCATCCAAGGGCATGGGGTGAGGTATCATCAATATGCGGATGATACCCAGTTGTACATCTCCACCCCATGTCCAGTCAGCGAAGCAGTGGAAGTGATGTGCCGGTGCCTGGAGGCTGTTGGGGACTGGATGGGTATCAACAAAATCAAACTCAATCCAGACAAGACGGAGTGGCTGTGGGTGTTGCCTCCCAAGGACAATTCCATCTGTCCATCCATTACCCTGGGGGGGGAACTACTGACCCCCTCAGAGAGGGTGCGCAACTTGGGCGTCCTCCTCGACCCACAGCTGACATTGGAACATCATCTTTCGGCTGTGGCGAGGAGGGCGTTTGCCCAGGTTCGCCTGGTGCAACAGTTGCGGCCCTATTTGGACAGGGAGTCATTACTCACAGTCACTCATGCCCTTATCACCTCGAGGTTCGATTACTGCAACGCTCTCTACATGGGGCTACCTTTGAAAAGTGTTCGGAAACTTCAGATCGTGCAGAACGCAGCCGCGAGAGCCATCGTGGGGCTTCCCAGATTCGCCCACATTTCTACAACACTCCGTGGCCTGCATTGGCTGCCGATCAGTTTCCGGTCACAATTCAAAGTGTTGGTCATGACCTTTAAATCCCTACATGGCATTGGACCAGAATACCTCCGGAACCGCCTACTACCGCACGAATCCAAGCGGCCAATAAGGTCCCACAGAGTCGGCCTTCTCCGGGTCCCGTCGACTAAACAATGTCGTCTGGCAGGCCCCAGGGGAAGAGTCTTCTCTGTGGTGGCCC
Organism: Erythrolamprus reginae; assembly: GCF_031021105.1. Taxonomy (NCBI): domain Eukaryota; kingdom Metazoa; phylum Chordata; class Lepidosauria; order Squamata; family Dipsadidae; genus Erythrolamprus; species Erythrolamprus reginae. The sequence continues at coordinate 111,164,915 of NC_091952.1, read as the reverse complement.
CGGCCCTCTGGAATCAACTCCCCCCGGAGATTAGAACTGCTCCCACCCTCCTTGTCTTCCGTAAACTACTTAAGACCCATCTATACCGCCAGGCATGGGGGATTTGAGACACCTTTCCCCCAGGCTTATTATAATTTATGTTTGGTATGTATGTGTTGTTTGGTTTTTTTTTTTTTTTAAATTGATAGGGTTTTTAGTTTTTCTTAATATTAGATTTGTGCCTGTACAATATTGTTTTATCGCTTGTTGTGAGCCGCCCCGAGTCTTCGGAGAGGGGCGGCATACAAATCTAATAAATTATTATTATTATTATTATTATTATTATTATTATTATTATTATTATTATTATTATTATTATTATTATTATTATAGAGGAATCACGTAGACTTCAAAAATAAAAAAGGTAGTGTTGAAAAAAGCTACCAAAAAACACTTAATGTAGGATGCTCTGTAGTAAGATAAAGACATTCTAATTACAGGATTAAAAAGAGGACTATAAAACCGTAAAACAACTGTAATATCATTCCCATTTCCTAAGTGTTGCAAAGTTCCAGAAATAAAATACTTATTCAAGTTTGGCTTTTGTCAGAATAAAGAAATTGGGCATTTTCTGGCATTTTAAAATATTTGTGATTAAATTTCTTTATAAATTTAGATAGTTCTTGAGTAACAACCACTCGTTCAGTGACTATTCAATATTAAAACCTCACTGAACAAGGGGATTTATGATCCGTGAAGTTACAGTTATTATGGTATCCATTGCAGTCATTCAAATCAGCTTTTTATTTTTGTAAGAAATTTCCTGAAGTTTGGAAATTACTTTGCATGTTGTTGAATTTGATAAAATATCTTAGAATTCAACTGTTTAAATAAAAAAATATTGTGTTGAACTAGTAAGAATATTTTTAAAATACGATGGCTGTCATGGATAGACTGCCATTAATCAAATTTTACAGCTTGCCTCCAGAAGTTGCGAACGCCCCAACACTGGAAGTTTTTAAACAGATGTTGGATAACCATCTGTTTGAAGTAATGTAGGGTTTCCTGCCTAAGCAGGGGGTTGGACTAGAAGACCTCCAAGGTCCGTTCCAACTCTGTTGTTGTTGCTGTTGTTGTTGTTATTATTATTATTATTATTATTATTATTATTATTATTATTATTATTATTATTGAAACAGATAAATACTACTTGTCTGTAGTATTCCTGGAGTAGAATTTCCCTTGCAGAATGCTTCCATTTGTGAAAACAAAGACTGATTCAAACCCATAATGGTTTCAGCTTTAAATGTATTTCCACTTATTCTACTGAAATCAGTAGAATAAGTTTTCATTAAGGAATATAAAGTTGGGTAATCCATTTTGATGATGAGTATATTAACCTAATATTTTGAAATGACACACAAGATAACTTTCTAACAACTATGAAAATGAGTGGAATAGGTTGATGTTTTGGAACTGATTAATTGTTTGTCTTCCTTCAAAGGAAGACAGTGTGGTTTTCCTCATATAGAGAATGGAGCACTATCCTGGTCCAACATATATTATAGTGATGTTTCTTTTCCCAAAAGAGTGGGACAAACAATTGGTTTCAAATGTAATCATGGTTTTCTGCCAAGAAATAAAAAACATTGGGATAGAATCAAATGCACTGATTTTGGCTGGGATCCAGAACCTCAATGTTACAGTAAGTGCATCATTGTTTAAATTTCACTTTTATGAGTTTGGAAAGCCCCAATGATATTTCATTTTTTTAAAAAATTCATAATTAGCATTAATCTATTTAAAAAACTTCTATTGGTAGCATTCTATATTATATGTAGGATTGAAGAGATTCAAAGGCAATATTTTTTCGCAACTTCTTAAAACAAACTGAGAAGGTCTTCAAACATCTTTGCTTTGTTAACTTATAAACCAGTTTTCCACACTTTTAAATACAATTTTGCAAAGAGTTATATATTATAGTTTTCTTATATATTTTTATTATCTGAAATCTAACAAGAAAAAGAAAAAATAATGTGTAATATTGAATTTATTTTATGAATTTTTAGAAATTGGAGTAGTCAAAAAAACTACAGTTGGTTAATTACCAGAAAATCCGAGAACCCTGAGCATGTTTTCAATTTCAACAAAAAATTCAATCAAATTATTTTTATTGTATCTTTTTTCTTTCTTTTCTATTTTTCTTGGGGGGGTGTTGTTGCAATTTTTGCTTTTTCTTTTATTTTCTTCTTTCTTATTTTATATTAGTTTATGTTAGTTTCTTTTTCATGTTTAAACATTTTAATAAAATTGTATTATATAAATATGTATCTATTTTTTCTATTTAGAACAGTGCATTCCCCCTAAACACTTGCCACATGGTCATGTGACTTATAACTATGGGAGTACTTTCATAGACGGTGATGAGATTTCATATAATTGTGATGTGGGGTATTATCCTGAACACCATTTACCAATAGCTACATGCAGAAATAATGATTGGTTTCCCACATTGAACTGTGTATCTGCAGGTAAACATCACTTAGATCTCTTCTATGTATTTCTCACTATTGGAGAACAGTATACATTCCATCTAATTCACCTTCCATTCCTTAATCTGGCCTACTCCACTCCAGTTGCACAACCAGTTGCACAAAATAAATGTAAAAGAAGTTATGTTGCTAACAAATTAAAAAGTCCGTGTCATGTGTTCCCTCGGTATAGCTTAATATAGAATAATAATAATACAGATACAGAAATGATTCCAAAAGTGTTAATTATTTTCATTTTCATTCAGCAATATCTGCCTTTTCAGCATGCTTGTTCCTTATTTTGCTATTTCTGTTTTCAAAAGAAAGGAAAGTTTAACCATGGTGTCATTTTTTTCTTTTCCAGTTCAATGTTATAAAGGGCAATAAAATAGCTAGAACCATTGTTACTGAATCTACATTCTAAAGTGTCTGTTCCTAAATAATTGTGTATGCATTGTTTATTTTACAGATATTCATCCATCAACTGGGTGAAAGACAATTCATCCATTCTCTTTTTTCTTCTAAAAACACTCTAGAAGAATGAGAGGTAGCAGTCTGCTCTTATTAATTCTATAAGCACGATTTTGGTAGTTTTATACACATGCCATAGGTAGAATCCTATTGGAGAAAGGTTCAGCTTTAAAAGCTTAGTCACTCCTGTATAATAAACTCAAGGCAGTCCATGGTTTATAAAGCTGAGATATACCGCACAGAAATCACAACTTAGAACAAATATATCCAAAATGCATTTGTACCCTCAATTTGTATCTTTACTGCTTTCTCTTTGTTTTAATAACTGAATTCACTGAACTGCTTTCAACTGCATTAAATCATCTTTACCTTTAAAAAAAATAATCAGCTTTAGATTTTAGATTTTTTTTATTAATGAACCAACATATTTATAATGACTTTTTCTAGTTAATGAATCCCCTGGAACTTTTATTAAATGTTCTATATCAATATATGAATTTTTCTCTTATAATTATAGATAATATAGTCTAGATATAAGATTCTTGCTGTTATTCCTATTAAGCATGTGTGAGCACTCTATCAAATATTCAGGCATATATCACTTGAAATAATGCTGAGCTCCAAGCATAATTTTATTTGCAAATTAAAACTCTGTAGCACCCGTGTAATGAACATTTTTATTCCATTCTCATCAGAAAGATGACTTTACAAAATCTGAATTACAGAATAGTATAAACCTATGATGGTGAACCTATGGGATGCATGCCATAGATGGCACACGGAGCCATATCGGAGGGCACATGAGGTGTTGTTCTACGTCAGCTCCAGCATACATGCGTGTGTGGGCCAGCTGATTTTCAGCTCTTGGGAAAAGCTGTTTCTCCCTCCGGACGCTTCAGGGAAGCTTCCCTGAAGCCCCAGAGGCAAAACAATCTTTGGCTCTTGTCTTCTTTGCTTGGCCCTCTCTCTCCTTCGCTTTAAAACACGTTCCTGCCTGCCCGGAGGCAGGGAGACGCTTTTTCTGCACCTTCCTAGCTCAGCTCTGGGATCTTTGTGGGCTGGGAAGCGTCAGAGCAAGAACCTATGGAGCTGCATCGGCCTCCTGGATGGTGGGGGTTGGGGGGGGAGGGAGAGAAATAGAAAAAGAAAGAAGATTGGAAAGAAGCAAAGCAGCTGGCTGCTTAGAAATGGTCCTTGATCCTCTTTTTAAGAATTGTCAATTCTGAGTCCCTGAGAAGAACTGGGGAACTTGAGGAACTGGAACTGCTGTGGAGGGCTGATAGCACTGGCTGCACTTCAAGAACTCACCTGCAAGGCCATGTTTGTACCTGTGGCTGTGGTCGGTAGCCAAGCCTGGGGTCCCTTCACATGATCACTTGGCTGCTCAAAGCTGCTCTAGGTGAAAGGCAAGCACCATGCAGGTGCAGAAAAGTGCTGGCCAAAATGAATAGATATCCTGGTGCTGATTGGGTGCAATGGTTTCATTATGGCTTATGCATACAAAGCCCCTTCAGAAATATAACACTTATTCATAAAGAGTATGTGTATATGTATGTGTGGGTGCATATGTATATACCTACCTACCTACCCACCCACCTACATACATACACACTATATGTATGCATGTGTCTCTGTGTTTGCATGTACCTTGTATATATATATATATACCGTATTTTTCGCTCCATAAGACGCAGTTTTTCCCCTCCCAAAGTAGGATGAAAAATCAATCGCGTCTTATGGAGCGAAGATGCAGGCAGGGGGGGGAGGCGCTGGAGCAGAGGGGGGGCGGCGAAGGTACGAACCCCTCCATCGCCGCTTCTTCCCAGCGGAGAAATTCCAACCCCCACCTGTTCCCGCTCGATCCTCCTCCCTGAGGCAGCTCGCCCTCCCATGGCCGCTTCCTCCACCCTCCATCGCAAGCCCTCGCCACCGCAGCCAACGCGCGCTGCGATCTTCAAGCCCGGCTCCTTTCGGCCCAGCATCCCGGGCCAAGCGGCTGCCTTCCGTCACTGAGCCTGGCTCGCCCGGAAGATCGTAGCGCGTGTTGCCTGCGCCGGCGAAGGAAGCCAGCTATGATCTTCCGGGCGAGCCAGGCTCAGTGACGGAAGGCAGCCGCTTGGCCCGGGATGCTGGGCCGAAAGGAGCTAGTCGGACGCACCCTCGCGCTCCTGGCTACTCCCGCTGCCTTCGCCGAAAGCGCTTTTCTCCCGGGCTCTCAGCAAGGGGGCTGCAGGAGAGGCGGCGAAGGCGATCTCTTTCGTTCTCCGGAGGCTGGCAAAAGTGATTTTCAATGTCGGAGGCGCGGTCCGGCGTGCTCTCTCTCCCCATCCCCCTGCCGGCTTACTTTGAATGTGACAGGGGGAGGGGGAGAGCGCACGCCGGACCGCGCCTCCGACATTGAAAATCACTTTTGCCAGCCTCCGGAGAACGAGAGAGATCGCCTTTGCCGCCTCTCCTGCAGCCCCCTCGCTGAGAGCCCGGGAGAAAAGCGCTTTCGGCGAAGGCAGCAGCGAGAGGCCAGGGGCGCGGGGCAGGGGGATGGCTGCGGCTTCGGGTGCACCCTTGGAAAAATCACTTTCGCTAGCCTCCTGAGAACGAGAGAGTGAGAGCGACAGAGCAAGATAGAAAGTGAGAAAGAGAAAGAGAGACAAAGAGGGGGTAGAGAAAGAGATAGCAAGAGAGAGAGAATGAGAGAGAGAAAGTGTGAGAGAGAAAACAAGAGAGTGAGAAAGAAAACAAGAGAGGGAAAGTGAGAAAAATAGAGAAGAGCAAGAGGGGGAAAGATAGAGAAAGAGGGGGAGAGATAAAGAGAGAGAGAGAAAGAAAGAGAGATGAGAGAGGAAGGAAGAGAGTGTGAGAGAGGAAGAAAGAAAGAGAGAAAGAAAGAGAAAGATGAGTGAGGAAGGAAGAGAGTGAGTGAGAGAGAGAAAAAAGCAAGAAAGAGATAGCAAGAGAGACAGAAAGAGAGAGAGAGCAAGGGAGAGAGAAAGACATAGAGGGAGGGAAGGAGGGAGAGAGCAAAAAAGAGAGGAAGAAAGAAAGAAAGAGGGATGGAGAAAGAAGGGAAGAAAGAGAATGAGGGAGGGAGAAACAGAGCGAAAGGGAGGAAGAGAGAGATTTTTTTTGTCCAAACTTTTCTTTAGCCCACTTTTTGGCTCAAAATATTTTTTTTCTATTTTCCTACTCTAAAATCTAGGTGCGTCTTATCAGCAGGTGCGTCTTATAGAGCGAAAAATACGGTATATATATGTATGTATGTACATATGTATGTACTGTATGTATGAGAGGTGGGTTCCTCCCAGTCTGGTAGCAAGCTGCTGGTGACATCACAAAGATGCCATGGAACCAGTTCTGTGGGTGACGATCTGTGGATACCGCCATCTTTTGGGGGGGATTTTTTTGAGGGGGGATTTTGGTGAGTAATTTTTTCTGGGTTTTTTTCCTTCTGTGCATGTGCAGAAGACAGGTTTCTGGCACTACACATGTGTTGCAATCATGTTTTTGGCTTTTTTTGGGGGGTTAATTTCTCAGCACTACACATGTGTGTGTGCATGAACCACATGCATGCCCATAAGGCGCAGCCAGGCAGAGCAGGAGGAAGCGAACTGGCAGTGATGTAAGTTAGAACCCACCCCTGGTATGTATGCATGTATGTATGTATGTATGTATGTATGTATGTATGTATGTATATATGTTTTCGGAGATTTTCACGGGTACAGGTATGACGGTTTTGGTATATTCTTGAGATAGAAAAACATCCCCAAAATATGAACAAGCGGGATGATACCTCCTGCCTACCAGACATCTGGAAACCAGCCCTCAAACGTATCCCAGCCACAGAAACTGAAACCAGACGCAGAACACACATTGCAAAACAATCAAGTAGCCTGCAAGCTCCAACTACTCAGAATATCACGCCTAATCCACAACCATTAACTAATCAGCATACCTCAGCTACATCAACGACCCCAGGTGTTACCCCACTGACTCACCAGGAAGTTTCTACACAGCAGGCAATTGCTGAGCCATCAAAGCACACCCAGCCACCAGTATTTATAGAAGGAAGGCAGCTCAGGTCTCGCTGTGTTCGCCCTAGAACAAGGACAGAAACACCAGCCTGAAGATGACGAGTGGGACCTCGTCGAAACGTCGCCAGAAATTTCCAAATCCTACATATATACCAAAACCGTCATATGTATGTATGTATGTATGTATGTATGTATGTATGTATGTATGTATGTATGTTTTAAACAGCCTTTGTCACTAGCTCGTGGCAATAAATTTTGCAATGTTTACCAAAACTCTGACACAAAGTCCTCCTCACACTGAATACTGGAAGTCCTACTGCTTACTTTGTCCACCCTGCAATAAATCATCCTGCCTTTCACTTTTCTAAATGACACTTGTCTAATATTCAGACATTATATTAGAGTTCTGACATAGACAAAAAAACCCTTCATGCATTCTTCTGCCATCCATTCTTCCTATTATCAAAACTGTAATGAAGATGTATTGTAGGGTAGCCAGAAAGCATTATAGAAAAGAGCTGATGAAAAAAAAAATATTAAAGGCCTTCCTTCTCCTGATGCTTCTTAAGCATGTCTTTTGTTGTTCTTTTAACCATTTGGTTGTTCTTTTAACCAACTCTTGGCAACTTTAGAGGCAAGTGCTCTCCTCATTCCCATTTCAGTATTTTCACATGATACAAAAATGGATTCCAGCTGAGGCTCTGAGTGGATTTTGTGAAAAAAGAGAGTAAGAAGTTACCGGAAGAGAATTTCCAACTGTGATCATGAATGAATAAGTAGAAGGGTTTCAGCAGAAAGGACATCAAGTGTACATCATTATGAAAACATGTATTCAAACAATTTCATCTGCACAATATTCTCCTGACATATGTAACATAAAGGTGGTTTATGCCAGATATCCTTTGGTATTGTATTAGTCAAGGACTTGAAGATTTATGGAGGCGCTGGAGGAAATAGAAGGCCCAAAAGTTGATTTTAAGGGGGATGCTAGCTCTATAAAATAAACCAAATCAATGCCATGTTGGTCAGTACTACATTTATTGTAGAGTAATAGAAGCTTGTAAGACCACACATGGTTTTCTCCCTCCCTTTATCTTCATGTGAATTAGGAAGGGGATTGTCTGAGACATTCAAGTTACTTTCTAGCCTTGTCTCAGGCTCAGCTTTTCTGATTGCTGCCAAAGCCATTAACTCTGCCCTCTATACCCTGTTTTCCCCAAAATAAGACAGTGTCTTATATTGATTTTTTCTCCCAAAGATGAGCTACGTCTTATTTTCAGGGGATGTCTCATTTTTTTTCTCCTGCGTTTTATTTTTGGGGGATGCCTTATATTAGGCAATTCTATGAAACCTCTCCTATGTCTTACTCTCAGGGGTGACTTATTCTTGGGGAAACAGGGTATATCTTGAGTGAGATAAACACTGTTTACACTAAGGAGACAAGATATAATAGGCAGACATAATTGGCAGCAAATAATACTTCTCATACGTATGTGCAAAAAATGAGATTTTAAATTTAGGAAAAATATAAAATGGTGACACCATATTTACTCTAAAAGACTAAAAAAGGAGAAAGGAATATAAACTGTAAAATCACATTTTCTGCTGGGAGCTGATACTATTTTGACCTTCGGAGTATTTGTATCAGTGGAACCTATTCCTAGATCTATAAAATCTGAGGGCAAAAGAACAAGCCCTAAACTGTACAAACAGTCTCCCTGATATAATTGACTAAAGGTTAACTTCATTTGGCTGAAGACTGTAAAGATGCAATTATTTATTGATTTAGTTCTAGTTGCATGCTGCCCAACTTCCTAAGGACTCTAGAGGAATGTAAGTATTGGATATTTGAAATTTCCTGTAATTATTCCTATAACTATTGAGATAATAAATGCAAAATAGAATATGGCTGACATCAAATGAGGTGTTGTTCTATGTCAGCTCCAGCATGTATGCGTGTGCTGGCCAGCTGATTTTCAGCTCTTGGGAAAAGCCATTTCTCCCTCCGGACGCTTCAGGGAAGCTTCCCTGAAGCCCCAGAGGCAAAACAATCTTTGGCTCTTGTCTTCTTTGCTTGGCCCTCTCTCTCCTTCGCTTTAAAACATGATCCTGCCCACCCAGTAGCAGTAGCTTTTTCTGCACCTTCCTGGCTCAGCTCTGGGACCTTTGTGGGCTGGGAAGCGTCAGGGCAAGAACCCATGGAGCTGCATCGGATGGTGGGGGTTGGGGGGGGAGGGAGAGAAATAGAAAAAGAAAGAAGATTGGAAAGAAGCAAAGCGGCTGGCTGCTTAGAAATGGTCCTTGATCCTCTTTTTAAGAATTGACAATTCTGAGTCCCTGAGAAGAACTGGGGAACTTGAGGAACTGGAACTGCTGTGGAGGGCTGATAGCACTGGCTGTACTTCAAAACTCACCTGCAAGGCCATGTTTGTACCTGTGGCTGTGGTCGGTAGCCAAGCCTGGGGTCCCTTCACATGATGACTGGGCTGCTCAGAGCTGCTCTAGGTGAAAGGCAAGCACCATGCAGGTGCAGAAAAGTGCTGGCCAAGATGAATAGATATCCTGGTGCTGATTGGGTTCAATGGTTTCATCATGGCTTATGCATACAAAGCCCCTTCAGAAATATAACACTTATTCATAAAGAGTATATGTATATGTATGTGTGGGTGCATATGTATATACCTACCTACCTACCCACCTACATACATACACGCTATATGTATGCATGTGTCTCTGTGTTTGCATGTACCTTGTGTATATATATATATGTATGTATGTATACATATGTATGTATTGTATGTATGAGAGGTGGGTTCCTCCCAGTCTGCTAGCAAGCTGCTGGTGACATCACAAAGATGCCATGGAACCAGTTCTGTCGGTGACGATTTGTGGACGCCACCATCTTTTGGTGAGTAATTTTTTCTGGGTTTTTTTTTCTTCTGTGCATGGGCGGAAGTCAGGTTTCTGGCACTATACATGTGTTGCAATCATGTTTTTGGCTTTTGGGTTTTTTTTAAAAAAATTTCAGCACTACACATGTGTGTGTGCATGAACCACATGCATGCCCACAAGGCGCAGCCAGGCAGAGCAGGAGGAAGTGAACTGGCAGTGATGTATGTTAGAACCCACCCCTGGTATGTATGTATGTATGTATGTATGTATGTATGTATGTATGTATGTATGTATGTATGTATGTATAATTTAAACAGCCTTTGTCACTAGGTCATGGCAATAAATTCTGCAATGTTTACCAAAACTCTGACACAAAGTCCTCCTCACACTGAATACTGGAAGTCCTACTGCTTACTTTGTCCACCCTGCAATAAATCATCCTGCCTTTCACTTTTCTAAATGACACTTGTCTAATATTCAGATATTATATTGGGCTTAAAAGTCATGTGACTGGCTTAAAGGTGGCCAACTTGACGTCGCTCATGTTATGGTTAGGGTGACTGGCTTCTCCTTGCCTCTCCTTGCCTCAAAGAGATACAATTTCCCTATCTAGTTACTATTACTGAACATCCAAAATATATTATTTAATTCTATGTATATATGCCATATGTGTACGTACATATTATACACAGGCACACAAAAATATACATTATCTACTATATAAAGTGTATGTACACACAAACACGCATGCACAGCTCCTCTAAAATTATACACATTCAACCTCATTTACTGCAAAAGGAAAAACATACCCACAGCCCAGAAGGGGGGAAAAAATTCAAAAGTTTTCTACCTGACCGTACCCGTAGGAGCCGATCACTGGAATTAAGGCCCTCAGAGATGAATGCTAAAGCTATTTCTATACTTTTATACTGGCTAAAGGCATTGTTATAACTTTTATGAGAAAGTATTCTTGAATCTGGCATGAAAGTAAAACAAATGTGAGCTTTATTTAGAAAATAACATGGAGATGTTAGGGTTAGGGATTTGGGTTGCCTAAGTCGCTTTATCTTCATGTGAATTAGGAAGGGGCTTGTCTGAGACATTCAAGTTACTTTCTAGCCTTGTCTCAGGCTCAGCTTTTCTGATTGCTGCCAAAGCCATTAACTCTGCCCTCTATACCCTGTTTTCCCCAAAATAAGATAGTGTCTTATATTAATTTTTTCTCCCAAAGATGTGCTACGTCTTATTTTCAGGGGATGTCTCATTTTTTTTAATGAAGAAAAATTCACATTTATTGCTGAACAACCAAAAAAGAATATTTATTATAAACTGTACAGTAGTTGTCATCACAAACCAGCATAACCAGACAAACTGTGAATCCTATCAAGAATTTCTTACTACTACCGTACCATTATTTCCTTATACAACAATTATATTTCTTTCAAATATATGTTATATATGTTCTGTTCAGGAATGCTGCAAAATGAAACGTCTCCTGTGTTTTATTTTTGGGGGATGCCTTATATTAGGCAATTCTATGAAACCTCTCCTATGTCTTACTTTCAGGGGTGACTTATTCTTGGGGAAACAGGGTATATCTTGAGTGAGATCCCGGCCAATCAAGATGGCGGCTACGCCGAGGGCCGCGTTTCCCTGGCCCTGCTGCAAATCCGGGCCGGAGGTAAGTCGCCAGCTGGGCATTCTTGGGGAAACAGGGTATATCTTGAGTGAGATAAACACTGTTTACACTAAGGAGACAAGATATAATAGGCAGATATAATTGGCAACAAAGAATACTTCTCATACGTATGTGCAAAAAATGAGATTTTAAATTTAGGAAAAATATAAAATGGTGACACCATATTTACTCTAAAAGACTAAAAAAGGAGAAAGGAATATAAACAAAATGGCCACCAGTCTTCAGAGAACACCAGCCGGGTGTTCGCTTGCTCATTGTCTGGGGCGACAAGGAAGCCCTGAGCCTGCGCAGCCCTTTATAAAGGGCTAGCAGGCCCTGCCCTGACAATGTAATCGGTCGGCGCCAATGACAGGCATGGCCGGGATCTTGCGAAATCTTGTGAGATCCCGGCCAATCAAGATGGCGGCTACGCCGAGGGCCGCGTTTCCCTGGCCCTGCTGCAAATCCGGGCCGGAGGTAAGTCGCCAGCTGGGCATTCTTGGGGAAACAGGATATATCTTGAGTGAGATAAACACTGTTTACACTAAGGAGACAAGATATAATAGGCAGATATAATTGGCAACAAAGAATACTTCTCATACGTATGTGCAAAAAATGAGATTTTAAATTTAGGAAAAATATAAAATGGTGACACCATATTTACTCTAAAAGACTAAAAAAGGAGAAAGGAATATAAACTGTAAAATCACATTTTCTGCTGGGAGCTGAAACTATTTTGACCTTCTGAGTATTTGTATCAGTGGAACCTATTCCTACATCTATAAAATCTGAGGGCAAAAAAACAAGCCCTGATATAATTGACTAAAGGTTAACTTCATTTGGCTGAAGACTGTAAAGATGCAATTATTTATTGATTTAATTCTATTTGCATGCTGCCCAACTTCCTAAGGACTCTAGAGGAATTTAAGTATTGGATATTTGAAATTTCCTGTAATTATTCCTATAACTATTGAGATAATAAATGCAAAATAGAATATGGCAGACATCAAATGTAATTTACTTAGTTATTAAATTTTTATACTGCCCACTTCACCTGAGTCACGCTGGGTGATTTACAATAAAAGGCAATGTTAAGCCTTGAAAAAATAAGAAAAGAGTTTGCAGTGAGAATTTTTTTTCATAAAACTCATGTCTAATAATTTGCAAGTGAAGACCTTTTAAATTTATCAACCCTAGAACATAAGTGATTTTTTTTTTCTTTTGAAGATTTGGCGTCACTGCCGGAAAAGCTGAAGTATTGCTTGATTTGTTTGTATAACACTGCAACACAAAGTTCCCAAAATTCTTCTGGAGTCCTCTCTTAATTGCCAAGACAATATTCTTATTTAGATAATATTTCCTCTTCATCAACAAAAAGGAAACCAATAAACAAAAATGAGGAAATGACGGTAGTAGCTGGGAAAAATCAGCTGAAATAGTGAAACTGCTGAGCAGTGTTTCAGACATTGCCTGAAGAACTATGAAGAACTGGCTGCTCCTAGTTGCTGCTTTTCTTCTCTTGCCAGGCTACTCTTCTCAAAATGGTAAGTTAAGAAGAGAAATCAAGGGTTGCTAAAGGAAACAGTTTCTGCTGCAGTCATTAAAGGAACTTTTATCAAAAGCAAAGAGTTCTATTTGCCGAAGAGACGGAGTAACGACACGGACACAAGAGCTGGATTTAAACTTGGGTCATTTTTATTAATTAATAATTTGCATAATTTATTTAATTAAATTAGCATAAATTAGCATAAATTGGCATAAATCAACATGCTTAACTATGACCCAAACAGTGGACCTGCAGGGTCAAACAAATACTTCCGGGGCGGAAATGACGTAGCAAATCAACATTCCTGGGCAACTATGGGCGTAGCTCGATGCTAGTCCAGGTGAGGGACCTCTCCCTCACCTGAGACCCTGCCATGCTCTCGCATGAGGGGAGTCCCGCCGGCGCACCCCTACCCGGGGACTTCAATGTGCGGGACCCAAAGACAGGTTCCCCCCAACTGCTCAGGTAGCACCCCACCATGAGCTTGGAGAGAACCTGTCAATCATCCCCAAAGATGCCCAAGGGAGAACGCACAGTTGCTAACCACCACCCAGATTTCCGCCCCTAACCTGCCTACCCAAATGACCAAAGGTAAGCCAATCAACCTATTAAATGCAAGCACCCCCTAACCACACATCCATCTCCCCAGTGTGGAATGGGCAAAAAAACGGCCATGCCTAATGGGCAAAGCCGCAAAAAATTCCCATTCGGCCCCCCTAGGGGCGACCCAATAGTAGCACACTGCAAAATAGTGGAGGGTGGGCGGGTGTCTGCTCCAGCTGCCGGTCCCAGTGAAAAGGCTTGGCCCAGGGCCTGCAGGCCCTTAAATAGGGCCTACCAAGCCCCGCCCCTGACTGGCAGCAACGTCAGGCCTCGTGGGCCTGATTTTCGGCCGAAATCTCATCTCGCGAGATTTCGGCCGAAAACAAGATGGCGGTCACCATGAGGAAGTCCGGTGTCTGCCCGGTCCCTCCGGCAAAGGCTGCCAGCCGGTAAGTCGACCGGCGCTATTTTCATGTAAAGCTTTTTTGAAATTTGCAATGCTAGATTCTTTTAACAATGTCATAATTAAAATCCCCTTATCATAGGCAAAAGTTTTCAGCAACTGATTAGTAAAAAGCAAAAATACGTTGCATCAATATTGAAAATTTATATCTGTTTGGGGAGATAACTTTTTTAAATAATGTTTTTTCTCATAAGAAAATTTTTATTTTATAATACAAAAATTCCATTTTCAATTTAAACAATGTGTTGTGAGAATGCTTATACATACATACATCTAATATTATACTTTCAAAATTTAATTATATTCATTTAAATATTTTAACCTTTTTAATACCTTCCATTTTAATATTAATCATACAGCCATCAAATCAACCAAAAAAGGATTATTTTTCTGTTTACTTTCTCATATTTATCATATTTTCCGAGGTTTTACACTCAAAACCATCTGTCCTTTCTCTTTCCCTTCCTCCTCTCCATTTCTACTTCCCTCTTCCTCTCCTCTCCTCTCCTCCTTTCTCTCCTTCACCATTTAAATATCTTCCTTTTCTTTCCCTCTCTTCTTTTCCTCTCTACCTCCTTCTTCCTTCACCCTCTCTTATTTTTTCGGCCTTTCTCCTCCTCAAGTAGATTTAATAATATAACTTACATTAATGATATTAATCATCCTCATTTCTTTCAGTTTTATTTAATTTTATAATACTTTTTTTCAATGTTCATCTTTCTCCTTTTCTTCATAACTTTATTGTGAACAAGATGTTGTCCCATCTCTTCTTTTAATTTCAAGCATAATTTTTCTTTCCCTTATTTTTTATCTTTACTCATTTTATTTTTATACAAACAGTATCACTACAAGCCCTTAAATTCTAATCAAAGCTTTATTTATCTAAAATCAAAGCTTTATTATCTTTCACTAATGTGGAACTTGCCTTGACTTTAGACAAGACAAAATTCTATAGTTCAAAGCAATCGCTCCTTGAAGATTTTCAGTTTCCAAAATATTTTTTCTGTAAGCAAGGTCAATCCACAGCTGCATATCATTTTTCTCCTTTGTCTTCCACTAAATTATTATAATGTTTTCTTTCCACCAGCAGATGGCATCCTCCAATTCCCCATACACATAGATCAGCTTTCTGTTAAAACTTCTCAAAATACTTTAAATCAAAATATAAAATGTTTTCTTCTTACTCTTTATTCTTTTTAAAATTATTTTCTTTATTTTCACCAAATCCAATTGTAACAATCACAATTCTTTTGGGCTTTAAATATTATAATCTCCAGTCCCCCCCCCCACTCCTTTGTAGTACTCCCAGTTGCCACTTAGCTGTTAATTTCCACTCCAGGCTCTCTTACAGTCTCATTTTAAAGTTTCCTTTTATCTATAAATTGGTCAATCACCCGTGTCATCCCCTTGTTTACTCGCCATTCCTGCACAGTACTTGGATCAAAGCAATCTTCACACCCTGACAATCCACATTTTCTTCTTCCTGCTTCTTTCAGTGTGGCCACCCTGGCTTTGTAGCAGCCCACAATGGCTGCTTTCCTCAGCTGTTAGTTTCTGAGTCTTCAGTCAACTCTCCAAGGAAATTGCCTTTTCCCTGTTCACGTTGGCTCGTGTCTCTTTATCCACTGTTCCTCCAGCACAGTTTAGGACAGTAAAGACCCCAAATCAGCAGAGATTTGACGTTTCTTCAGGAGCCCCCCAAAATCCATCATGTTGCTATGACATTAGCCATGCCCCCTTTCCCTCAGTTAATAAATAACTTGACACCATAATAACGAAGTGACTATCACGTCTAATAATGCTACTTTAAAACAGATATAAAAGTTTACTATTTTATTTCATTGAAGTATTTTGTTTAATGGCTTATTATTATAAGCAAAAACAATCCTTAAATGTTGAAATGGACAAGCGTAAAAATGGAATACAGTGATACCTTGTCTTACAAACTTAATTGGTTCCAGAACAAGGTTCTTAAGGTGAAAAGTTTGTAAGACGAAACAATGTTTCCCATAAGAATCAATGGAAAAGAGATTAATGCGTGCAAGCCCAAAATTCACCCCTTTTGCCAGCCAAAGCGCCCGTTTTCGCACTGGTTGAATTCCCCTGAGGCTCCCCTTCATGGGAAACCCCACCTCCAGAGTTCTGTGTTTTTGCGATGCTGCATGGAAATCCTAGCAGGGGAATCCCAGCAATGCAAAAATGAGCGCTTTGCTGGCAATGGAAGTCTGGAGGTGGGGTTTCCCAGCGAAGGGAGCATCAGTGAAATCGCAGCATTGCAAAAACACAGAATTCCTCGAAACCCCACCTCTAGACCTCTGTGTTTTTGCGATGCTGCGATTTCACTGAGGCTCCCCTCGCTGGGAAACCCCACTTCCGGACTTCCTTTGCCAGTGAAGTGCCCATTTTTGTGCTGCTGGGTTCCCCTGCTGGGATTACCCAGCAGCATCGCAAAAACACGGAAGTTCGGAGGTGGTGTTTCCCATGGAGGGGAGCCTCAAGGGAATCCCAGCAGTGCAAAAACTGGTGCTTTGCTGGCAGCAGAAGTCCGGAGGCGGGGCATCCCAGCGGTGGTGGTGGGTTTGTAAGGTGAAAATAGTTTGTAAGAAGAGGCAAACAAAATCTTAAACCCCGGGTTTGTATCTCGAAAAGTTTGTATGATGAGGCATTTGTAAGACAAGGTATCACCGTATATTTATTGAATATATTTCCACATCATTCAACCATTCAGATGCTAATGTACTAAAATTAGAGATTACAGAAATATACTTTTCCTAGTAATAAACCCTGCTGAAGCTTTCTGTTAGATATTAGGACTGAAGCACATAGGCTTCAGTCAGGTTCTCCATTCTAGCAGGAAAAATCCTGAGTGCTGATTGGCTGAATTGGCTGACAGCTCCCTATTAAAGGGCTAGCTGTCAGACAGATCCTTTGCTTGATTGTACATAGTTGCTGAATAAAGAGCTGTCTGCTGTCACTACCTGCAATGTATGCCTCCTCCGTTCACCCTTTCTAACAATTTTTTTCTATGTATATGTAGAATAACATGTGCACATGTTGTCAGTACTGCAGCTGTCTATACTTTGCCCCAAGTCCACAAGAAGTTGTTAAATAGACTAGATTATTTTTTTTCTCTAGATTTCCCTATAGGTGAGGTGATTGTTTTTATGATGACGTCTATTAACCCCCACTACAGCACATAGTAATTCCATCAGATCATGCAGGGATCCTCTCTGCAGCTTCTGTAACATTTTATGTAAAAGAGATGAGTCTCTAATATTTGAAACCAGAAGTTTCAAATATTAGAGATGCGTCTCAATTAGGTTTACATTATGATAAAAATAAAATCAATTAATAAATATTTATTAATTGAACCGGGGTGGTGCAATGGTTAGAGTGCAACACTGCAGGCTACTTCAGCTAACTGCTAGCTGTAGTTCAGCAGTTCAAATCTTACTACCAGCTCAAGGTTGACTCAGCCTTCCATCTTTCTGAGGTGGGTAAAATGAGGACCCATATTGTTGGGAACAATATGCCGATTCTATAAACTGGTTAGAGAGGGCTCTAAAAGTACAATGAAGTGGTATATGCTAAATGCGAAAATAACTGAATTCATGGTAAGAATAATCTTTAGGAGAAGACAGGGAAGATAATATTCACTTTACAACACACAGTAGCTATGACTGCCTTTGCTTTTATTCATACCAATCAAAACTTTGAGCCAGTCATTTATTTATCACTGTTTTGGATGGTTGCCAGCAAGTTGCTAGTGCTGAGCTTTCTTGTTTCTTCTTTTTAATCAATTGGTTAATACACTACATTGTTTCCCATACCCAGCATTGCTCAGGTTAGACATCTGAAAGGGAAGGTTACATATTATATGTAGTCCTTGAGTTATGAGCCATTTGGATTCTGTTCATCATGGTTACAACGTGTTAGAGTGTTGTGGCCATGAATGAATTTCCATGGATGTTAAACAAATCCATGGATTTATTGAGTTGTTAAGTGATCCAATGGTTCACAATTAATGCAGTTTTGCTAGAAACTGGAAGTAAATGCTGGTTTGGGGCAGAAGTGAAATTCAAAAATTTTCCCTAGCGGTTCTGTGGGCATGGTTTGGTGGGCAGGGCAGGGGAAGGATACTACAAAAACTCAATTCCCACCCCACTCTGGGACAAGCCAGAGGTGGTATTTGCTGGTTCTCTGAACTACTCAAAGTTTCTGCTACCAGTTCTCCAGAACCTCTCAGAACCTGACAAATTTTACTCCTAGTTTGGGGTCAAAATTGTTGGAAAACAAAGTTGTGTAACCAGGAATGCTGTAAATGATCACAAATGTAGCCCAGTTGTCCAGCACTAAGGTATATTCAGGGTCGCCGATAGACCGGTACTACTGGGAATCGCGTCACGGGCCCCGGGGAAATTGAATAATGGGGGGGCGGCGCTTCTCCTGCTGAGCCCAGTCCTCTCCCGGTGGCTTTCGGCTCCTCCCGCCGAGGAGCTGCAAGGCTGGCCTCGGAGCCCCGCGCGGCCAGCATTCCCTCGTGCCCGGCGGGCTCCCCTTTCCTAAACCCCCGCCAGCCCCCTCCTTCCCTTCCTGCCCTGCCCTCCTTCCCCAAGGCGTCCCTTGCCCATCATCCCCTGCTGGGCAATGGGGCAGCGGGACTGCTAGATGGGCAGCTCTTCCGGCGAGGGTGGGCAAGGCGCGCCCTTCTCAGCTCTCGGCTTCCGCCCGCGCAGAAAGCAGCCTTTCTCGCACCCAGTGCTGGCCATGGGGGCTTCCGCCGCCGCCTTCCGCAAGGCCCCCCGAGGAGCCGCGTGGGTCTCCAGCCTTCTCCTGGTGAGTCACCGCGGCAAGGATGCGGGCAAGGGAGAAAGGGGAACCCGGCGCCTCAGGCGCTTCCCTCTTGCGGTAGAGGGGTAGGTGGCTTTTGGGGAGCAGGGGAGGGAATTGTAAAAATCACAATTTCTTTCGTTGCTTTTTCTTTCTTTCTCTATTTCTCTCTTGCTCTTTCATTCTTTTTTCTTTATCTTTCTTTCTTTCTTTCTCTTGCTTTCTCTCCTTCCTTCCCTCTTTCCATTTCTTTCATTACCCCTCTCTTTTTATTTCTCTTTCATTCTCTTTCTTTCCTCTTTCTTTCTTTTCTTTCTTTTTCTTTCTCTCTTTCTCTCTTGCTCTTTCATTCTTTTTTCTTTCTCTTGCTTTCTTTCTCCCTCTTTCTTTCTCTCCTTCCTTCCCTCCTTCCATTTCTTTCATTCCCCCTCTCTCTTTTTATTTCTCTTTCATTCTCTTTCTTTTTCTTTCTTTCTCTTTCTCTTTCTTTCTCTTTTTCTTTCTCTCTTTTACCTTCCCTTCCTCTATTTCTTCTTTTCTTTCTCCTTCCTACCTTCTTCCCTCCCTCCCTTCCTTCAGTCCTTCCTCTCTTACTCTCCCCTTTCATAAGTTTCCTTCCTTCCTTCCTCTGTTCCTGTCCCTTCCCCCTTTCTTTCTTTCTTTCTTTCCTTCCCTCCCTCCCTCCATTTCTTGCTTTCCTTCTCCTTCCTCCCTTCTTTCCTCCCTCACCCCCTTCTTTCACTCCTTCCTCTCTTACTCTCCCCTTTCACACCTTTCCTTGCTTTCTTTGCACCCTTCCTCTGTTCCTGTCCCTTCCCTCTTTCCTTCCTTCCTTCCCACCCTCCGTCCATTCATTCACCCATTCCTCTCTTGATCGCCCCTTTTACCATTCCTTCCTTCCTTCCTTCCTTCCTTCCTTCCTTCCTTCCTTCCTTCCTTCCTTCCTTCATAGCTCGCCCTCACCTTTCTTCCCTTCCTTCCAGATGGGAGTGCCCCCTCAAGACACCCGCCTGACTGCTGGTACCCTGCTTTTTCTCTCCCCTCGTCCTTTCCAGCTCCTCTCCGGTGGCTGCCAGGTGTGGGATCCCCCTCCCCTCTCCCCTCGCTAGAAAGCACATGGTTTTGTCAACAAGAAGGGAGAAGTGCCAAGGAGCCGTAAATAAGCCTCGCTCCGCCTGACCGATGCCAGGATCTTTCTTTCCCTTGTCACTCCCGCTTCTTTCTTTCTCCTGGATGAGTCCACACAATCGGCTTAACCCAGTTCCTGAAATAGCCTATGGCAGTGCTTCCCAATCTTGACAACTTGAAGATATCTGGACTTCAACTCCCAGAATTCCCCAGCCAGCATTCGCTGGCTGGGGAATTCTGGGGGTTAAAGTCCAAATGTCTTCAAGTTGCCAAGGTTGGGAAACACTGGCCTATGGGACCGCCTCGCTTGGCATGAAGCAGGAAATGATCCCCGGGGGATGGAGTGGCTTGGCAACTTAAAATAGTTTTAAAATGGCAGGGGGGGGGCAGACACTTAGGCTGTATGGGGCCCCAAAATTCCTGATGGTGGCCCTGGGTATATTCATGTGACCATGGTGAAAGATGATTGTTGAAACTTCAAATCTAGGTCATAACCACCTCCTTAGGTAAATTCCTAGAAACCTCAAACAATCACTAAATCAAGGACTATCTGTAGTGAGGATTAAGTGCACAGCAGGTATTACTTTCCAATTAAGACAAAACTGGGACATGATTATCTAACTTGGTTTAGAGCAGGAAGCTTGTTATCTCACAGTTCATGAGAAGTTCATGAGAGTTACTGTATTTCTCCATGATACTTTTTCTTTAAAATATTTATCTAAAAATGGAGGGGCATCTTATACATGGTGGGGCTGAGAGGAGAATTGTGGATGTGAAATTGCTGATAACTTATCTCTGCAAACTAGCCTCATGAGTGAAACTTCCAATTGCAGAGACAAGCTAACAGGTTTCCTCCAATCATGAGCCTTATGCAGTGAAGGGCTACCAAGATTTTTACTACCACACTGTGTACGTGGCTTATGCAGAGCGCCCTGCATTTTCTTTTAACATCTTTCAGTGCAAATTGGGTGCTCTGGGGTAGAGCTCCATTTTCGCTACCCCACTGTGTTCCACTCCCACCCACCCCGTCTGGGCAGTAGCGCCCCCTGGCCTTATGTAACTGACATCCCTGGTCCTGTAGAGAGCATGTAGCCAGCACCCAGATGCGACAGGGAGTGTTCCATCCCCCATCTGGGCAGTAGCCCCCCCTGGCCTTATGTAACTGACATCCCTGGTCCTGTAGAGAGCATGTAGCCAGCACCCAGATGCGACAGGGAGTGTTCCATCCCCCATCTGGGCAGTAGCCCCCCCTGGCCTTATGTAACTGACATCCCTGGTCCTGCAGAGAGCATGTAGCCAGCACCCAGATGCGACAGGGAGTGGCAATATTGGAGCATTCTGAGCCCTTAAAAAGTGTCAGAAAACAAAACAAAACAAAAATGCCAGTACCTGTAAGTGAATGACTTACTCTGCAAAATAAATGTCTTCTATTTAATGTTTAAAATATTGAACTTTGAATTTTGGGCAGGAAAAATGGGGGGGGGGGCTATACATGGTGGTGTCTTATAGATGGAAAAATATGATAATAGGAACAGTGAACTTGTCTAAGCAAGTAAGATAATTTTATGTATATATAATTTCAGTATGCGAAGAACCAGATGACATTGATTTTGGGGAAATTGTAACCACTGGAAAAGCCAAGTATCTGGAAAATGACCAAGTGCAATACAGTTGCTACCCTGGCTATGTCTTGGAAGGACCTGAATGGATTCAGTGTCGGGGACAAGAATGGACACCTCATCCACCAAAATGCTTGGGTGAGCCATTATGCTTTCTTTGACTAGTGTAGACCTGGGAGAAAATGTAAAAATCTTCCAATAGGAGAAAAATTGCAGCTGCCAAATTCTTTGAGAATTAGCTTGGATTTGGATCAAAATTTTCCCTCTATTCTGAAGCCACGCATTTTTCTGGTGTCAGATTTTATTAACTGAAAGCTGGAAAAAATAAATTGATCTAAATTGTTGAATAAGCAAGCAAATCAGTGAATATAATTACATGGCATGGGAAGCTTATGTTCATTTATGTGGAATACTGAATAACTGGGCTTAATTTTACATCTGGATAGAAATTCAATGGGATTTCTTCATTTCTCCACCCAGTTGAAAATTTAAGCCCTTGCCCCCAGATCCCCAAGTCCATTACGTTAACCAATCTTCAACTGCCAACTTGGCAGGAATACGCATCTCCTTCCATGCAGGTACAGAAGTGCAAAGACAAAGGATGACCTTGACTATCTAGAAATAATTTGTTATGGCTACATGCAGAGAGCCCTCATGGAATTCCCCCTCCTAAAATCCCACAGCAAATAAATACATTTTAAAATAGTGTGACAGGCAAAAGACCCCAACTAAAATGTCTTCGGCCTGACAAAGTGAGGAAGTGTTAAAAGAAAAACAAAGTAATTTTGAAAGGGAAAGAAATTAGGACAAATCACAGGTAGATGACCTTATAATAATACTAAAAGAGTAGATAGAGGGAAGTTCCCTTAAAAAGAATGAATCAAAAGAAATACAAGCACATGATTTTACTGGGCTTTACAGCAACACAAAAAGAACAGATTGAAGGAAGCACCCTTCAAAACAGAAGCAAACAAAGGCCAAAAAGAGAAAGAATGAGAAGAGTTTAGAAATTGTTGGGAAATTATTCAAAAGCAAGTCTGACAGGAAGGGAAAATAATCAGAATAAAAGGTACAATTTACAAAAGTAAAAAAGTAAAAGAAGACAGTAAAAGAACAGAGGAAAAGGAGAAAATTAATTAAAGGTGGAATTTTTGAGAGAACAAAAGAAAATGGTCAAAGAGGGGAAGGTTAATGGAAAGGAGGAAGGAAAATATGACAAAATTTATACACTTAGAGGAATTGTATTTGTTGTACACACTCCTGGTCAGTTGGAGGATAATGAAGAGCTTGAGGACTCTGATACAGATAGTGTTTATGAATTAGTGGTAGGCCCTGGGTTACAGGTATTAGAACAGGTGGGAGGCCAGCAACAGGATGTTGCTATGAGTCCAGAATCTAGGGAGGAAGAAACAGACATTCGCTGGGTTAATCCTCAATTCAGAAGGGTCCAAAAACGCAAGGGTTAAATACTGGAATGATGTATTAGTTACGTCAGGAGGCCAGTGGGGAAGAAGGGCAGAGTTTCAATGTTGTAGTTCTAAGATGAAATGTGTTTCAGTTTGGCTCTGGAGTGAGTAAGTTTATTCTGTGTTATATTGCAGTCATTCCTGCTGTTTTTGAATCATGCTGTAAATTCATGAATTTCAGGAGACAGGAGGAGGCATGAAGGAATGTATGTGGAATGTAATTAGGAGAGATAACGGGAGAAAATAATGTGTCAGTCTGTATTGCATTTTTGAATATGGAAGTGAAGAGAATAAAAATGGAGTTTCTTTGTTTATGAAATACTGCATTCAGTAAGCGTTATTTTCAATAACTAAAGTTCTAGCAGAAACCAGAACAGTATTAATATTAGTATATCATATGTAAGATTTGAAATATAAAATGTATGATATTGTATTTGTTGCGAGTGGTCCATGACCAGGTTAGTTAGTCACAGATTCTGAGGAGGATGAACCAGGTCACCTAGGCCAATGTTGGTACCCTAGGCCAGTGTTCGTGACAACTGAGTCAGAGTGAGAGTGAGGGAGAATTGGAACCTGAGAAACCTGACGAACCTCCAGAAACTATAGAAAACCCAATGATGGTAATGTCTGGGTCAGAAGAGGAGAGAGACATGGGAGATCAGGAGCCTCTATTAGATGCCCGGGTCAGAAGATCATGAAGCAGACAGGAATATCTTTATGGGAAAAGGTTCAGAAAGTTAGTCTATGAAAGAAAGTCTAGACAGTTGACCACACCCAGACAGTATATAAGTGAGGAATCATGGGTAAAAAAGGTGTGGAGTTCCAACATTTGTAAGGGTGGAAGTCCTGGATTCGGGGTTCCAGAAATGCTTTACTGGCAAACTGCTCTTATTCTTCTAAATTTATTGAGCCGAGCTGCAGCTGTTTGAGGAAAACATGGAGATCTGTGATTGTTCATGTGTGACTGAAGAAAACATTATTTCATTGAAGAATGTTAATTGGCTTTGATTCTCAGATGCAGCCCAATCCGTTACCTCTTAGCTAATTTAACTGGGAAAACTGCTAACATGGACTAAAATGCCTGAACTTGCTTGTATAAACTGTTTGATTTGAAATCTCAGTATGTGGATTTTCCCTTTGTTATGATACAAGTAGAACAGTATTGTAAAATGATTATGTGTTTTGTATTGCATTGTAAAATGATGAAGTTTACTGTAAATCAGAACAGCAGATGGAATGAAAAAACAAATTGGTATAACTGAGAAATGTCTTAAAACAAAACCTAAAGTGGAAATGTTAAAAGTGGGTGGGGAATTTGGAAAATATATTCAGTAATAAAGGAAAAAAGAAAATAATTGACATTATTTTAAGAGTTTATAAATAAGGAGCAATTGATGATATTGTGCATGTATTAAGAGGAAAATAAGAGATAAATAAAATATGGTGGAAATTGGAAAACAGAAATATGATGTAAAATGAATTATGTATATAAAAAGATGTGACCCAAACAGCACACTGTTATCAAAATGTATTAGTAATTATAATCATTTTTTTAAAAAAATCTTTAAATAAAAAATAAAAAATAAAAAATTGTTTATTTGTTTATTTGTTTATTTGTTTATTTGTTTATTTGTTTATTTGTTTATTTGTTTATTTGTTTATTTGTTTATTTGTTTATTTGTTTATTTGTTTATTTGTTTATTTGTTTATTTGTTTATTTGTTTATTTGTTTATTTGTTTATTTGTTTGAGTATGTATTGGTAGTATACAAATATATAACCATGTTTATATACATGATACTAGTAAGAAAGAAACATTAGGACAGGGGACGGTAGGTGTAATGATTGTGTTGATTTGTGGTATATAAAAACTTTTGTAGACATTGTATGGGTAAAATACAATAACAGATCATTAATAGAACTTTGCTATTGCTTAATCTGTTAACCATTTTTTTCTTCAAAGAGATAGTATATGACAGTAGTAGATTGCAAAAAGATGTAGAAGTTTATACATTTTGGATTTGTTTTGCAAGAGGGGGAGTTATTGCTGCAATATATTTGGCAATATTCAATGGGGGAGGGGATAATATGCCCTAATGTTGTTTTTATTAAAAGTTTTCCTTTGTATTTTTTATTTTAATATTTTGAATTAAAAAAAACACCTATTTTACTTTCTTTTTTTAGCACCATGCCATATCACAAGACAACAACTAGCAACAAAAAATCTGTTTGTGTTTGGAGGCCAAAGAAGAAAAAAGATTATTCCAAGTAACCAAAATCTTCAATTTCAATGCAATGAAGGATATGTGCTTGTGGCTCCATCAGTCAGAAAATGTGCTGACGGTCACATGGAGTTGCCATTATGTATCTCTGGTAAGCATGTTGTAAATATGATGGATTCCTCTAGGATTGTAACTAATTAAAATAATTAACATATCATAATCAGTGACGGGCAGCAGCTGGTACTTCCAGGTGTGCAGCTCCAGTAGGAAAATCCTGGATGCATGCACAGATGCGTACCCCCAACACACCCCTGTGTGAGATTTGGCTTCTGTGCATGCGCAACAAGCCTAATCTTGCACGAGAATGCACATAAGAGTGAGATTTTGGCTATTTTCACCAATTTTCTGCTTCTGTGCATGCATGGAAGCAAAAATATAGGTGAAAACAGCTGAAATCTCACTCTCACACATATCCTTGTGTGAGATTTGGCTTGCTGCACATGCAGAGAAGCCAAATCTTGCATTGACGAGTGTGCACATGCCTGTGATGGTCTCCAAGGGAGCTCTGGTAGCAGGTAAGAAGAGCAGCCCTTCACTGATAATTAATATATAACAAACTCCATCTAAAGCTGTTTGGAGAAGGATGTGCTGGCATTTCTCTAAATAATTGTATTGACCTTAAACTCAATCCAAAATCTAAGGCTCTAGGTAAGAACTTTTCTTAATATATTGTTAAAGATATACATAAATATACTGTATGGTAGCCTCAGTGATATGGTATCCTAGTGGTGAAGGTGCTTGATTCCCACTCAGAAGGTTGAGAGTTCAATCCTAGGTAGAAGCATATGTTTCTCTTCTGGGTCGCAAAAAAATATAAGCTGCAAACTCCATGTAGCATCAGGAATGGCATTTGACCAATAAACCCTCAGCTGCATCCAGTTGCTCTGAGTCTATCCAAGATTAAGGGATTAGTGGGCTGTAAAATGGGAGGATTTTTTAAAATTAAGATTGGTAGCTAGAAATTTGTTTGAAAAAGGATAAAGATTGTTTAAAGACATGTTGATATCACATCATTAGGGGAAAACCATATTTTACATGCAAAATGTTTTTTGTTTGATATTGGTTGGATAATATCTTATAATTATAGTAATATTAAGCTGGCTAGGAATATGACTGTATTTAATAATTCTGTAAGTATTGGTTCCAGTCTATTTGGGTCATGAAAGACACATTATTATTATTCTTTGCCTGAAGAGGTTTAATTTTCTGATTCCTGTGGTAATTTTGTAGCCAACAAAAAAAAATAGTTCGTAAGAATTAAATAAATATTTTTCAGAACTGTCATTGTCTCTTGATTTGTTGGTGGAACCCTAAAACTTTTTCAGATTTTCAGTTACATTATTAGTTCTATTTCAGTTCAGATATAAATATTTCAAAACAACATCACATATTAATAATAAAAATTATATAATGATTCAATTTTTTGTAATTATAGCCTGTTCTTTCAGGCTCTCTGGTACACTCCTCCCAAAAATTCACAGGTACAAATTTCAGACACACACACATTTGAAAATTCAAAACAATGTTCTTTATAATGAAAATTCATTTAAACTAAGCCCTCTTTTGGTATAGCAAAGAGCACTGGTCTCCAAACAAACTGGTAATTTGTACAAGTCCCTGATCAGTTCTGTGATACTTAGCTTGCAGCTGTGAGGCAATTCACAGTCCTTCTTCTTTCACACAGTACTTCTTCTTTCACACTTTGCTTTGGTTTAGTTTCCAAGGGGGAAAAAATCAGCACACAAAAGGTCAAAGTCAGTAAAGCAGTCATGAAACACAACGATCAGATAATCCTCCACAATGGCCAAACCCACAGGCTGCTATTTATAGCAGCCTCACTAATTACCACAGCCCCACCCAACCACAGGTGGCCTCATTTTCTTTGATAATAATCTCTCAGTTGTTGTTGCCTATGCATCGCTCTCCTCATGCGTGGCTGTATCATTAACTCTTGTTCTGAATCCAAGGAGGAGCTAGATAATTGATCTCCTTCTGAGCTGTCTGCCACACTCTCCTCCTCCCTGTCACTCATGTCTTCTTGGTCAGAGGAGCCTTCATCAGCAGATTCCACCAGGGGCAAAACAGGCCTGCAGCATGTGGTTGTCTCCCCCACATCCACAGTCCTTGGGGCAGGAGCAGGGCCAGAGCTAACCACAACATAGCCCAAGAGTGAATTTTGTAAATTTTATAAATGTACTGCAAAGGAGCATATCTTTTTTCTCTTCTTTCTTTCTGCACTTTTGTTTTCCTTCCTTGCTTGCTTCCTTCATTCCTCCCTTCCTTCTTTCCTTCCTTCCTTCCTTTTAATGTGTTTTGCAAATTTTTAATTAAACATTATAAAAAGGGAAAATGATATACAGTAATTTAACATGGAGGGCATTTGATGTTTACATCAACCTACAAATAGAGAGTATACTTTACTATGCCCAGAATATGTTTTAGATTGGACTAGACAAGCCTACTAACCATTTTTGGGGAACTACATACAAATCTAATAAATTATTATTGTTATTATTGTTGTTGTTGTTGTTGGTATGTCAATACAACATAGCAAACGAGATCACTATGCTGGATTTTGTATTTCATCACCAGTCAGGCCCTTCCCAAGCACCTAGGACTGCGTGATGTAACAGGGAATGATGTTTGCCGATCCCAGTAAAGCGGCCTTTTGCAATTGACAGATGGAGATTTTGTCAATTCTGATGGTTTTCAAATGTCCGCTGAGATCCTTTGGCACTGAGCCTAGTGTGCCAAGTACCACTGGGACCACTTTCACTGACTTATGCCAGAGTCGTTGCAGCTCGATTTTTATTTCTTCGTATTTCACTAATTTCTCTAGCTGTTTCTCCTCAATTCTGCTGCCCCCTGGAATTGCGATGTCGATGATCCATACTTTCCTTTTCTCCACAATCAGGATGTCTGGTGTGTTATGCTTCAGCATTCAGTCAGTCTGAAGTCGGAAGTCCCACAGTAGTTTTGCTTGTTCATTTTTGACCACTTTTTTTGGCTTATAATTCTAACAGTTCTTTGCCACTGGTAAATGGTAGTTCCAGCACAAGTTCCAGTGGATCATCTGTGCCACAACATCATGTCTATGCTTGTAGTCAGTCTGTGCGATCTTTTTGCAGCAGTTGAGTATGTGATCAATTGTTTCATCTGTTTCTTTAGGGAGTCTGCACTTTGGATCGTCTGTTGATTTTTCAATTCTGGCTTTGACAGCATTTGTTCTAATGGCCTGTTCTTGTGCCACCAGTATTAGTCCTTCTGTCTCCTTTTTGAGTGTTCCACTTGTAAGCCATGACCAGGTCTTTTCTTTATCCACTTTGCCTTCAATCTTCTCCAAGAACTGGCCATGCAATGCTTTGTTCCGCCAACTGTCCATACGACATTGAGTTACAGTTTTTCTATACTGGTCCTTGGTTTACTTCACCTTGAGAAGCTCCTATTGTTGACCTCCATCAACGCTGACTCTTTGCTCTCCTTCACATAGTCAGCTAATGCATGCTTCTCTTCTTCCACTGTCTGCTTCACTTGCAAAGGTCCTCTGCCACCTATTTTCCTTGGTAAATACAGCCTGTCAACGTCACTGCAAGGGTGTAGTGCATGATGGATCATCATTAATTTTCGGGTTTATCTGTCCAAGTTGCCCAGCTCTGCTTGAGTCCAGTTCACTATGCCAGCTGTGTATCTAATGACACGTATGGCCCAAGTATTTATAGCCTTGATAGTGTTGCCACCATTCAGTTTGCTCTTCAAAATTTTTCTGGTCCTCTGGATGTACTCTTTGCTGATCACAGTTTTCACATGACCATGCTTGATATTATCCAGTTGCAAGATGCCCAAGTATCTGTAGGTTTCTGGCTGGTGGCACTTGATGGTTTGACCATTTGGCATTTCAATGCCCTCACTTTCCGTGATTTTCCCCTTTTTCAGTGCCACTGTGGCACATTTATCCAGGCCAAACTCCATGCTGATGTCATTGCTGAAGATTCGCACAGTGTTAGTTAGTGACTGTATCTCAGTTTCTGATTTTCTGTACAACTTCAGGTTATCCATATACAGCAGGTGTGAAATTTTTGGTGAATTCCTAGCAGTTTGGTAGCCTAGGTTTGTTTTTTGTAGGATAAGTGACAGCAGGATTATAGCGATGATGAATAGCAATGGGGACAAAGAGTCCCCCTGGAAGATGCCCTTTCTGATGTTGATCAGTCCATAGCTTTCATTCCCAACAAAAAGCTCAGTCTTCCAATATTTCATCGCATTTTCTATGAATTTCCTGATGTTTTCATTGACTCCAATGACTTTCAGGCATTTTATGATCAAGCTGTGTGGCAATGAGTCAAAGGCTTTCTTGTAGTCAGTCCAGGTCATGTATAGGTTTGTTTTCCTGTTCTTACAGTTCTCCATAATCATTTTATCAATTAGGAGCTGGTCTTTCATACCTCTGCTTCGTTTTTATTGCCCTTTTGCTCCACTGGCATGATGTCATGTTCTTCTAGGTAGTCCTGAATTCTGTCAGCTATGATACCTGTCAGAAGTTTGAACATGGTCGGCAAACATGTTATTGGCCTGTAGTTTCCTGGTATGGCTCCTTTCGCTGCATCTTTCTGTATTAAATATGTTCTGCCAGTTGTAAGCCATTCACTGATATTTCCTGTCTGCAGCATTTTGTTGAACAATTCGGCCATTTTTGCATGCAGGCAGGTCAGGTATTTCAGCCAAAAACCATGCACCTGATCACTCTTTTTGCAATCATTTTAGGTGTTATTTCCAGCTGCTGCATATTGCACTTTGAGAATTTTTTCTCAAACTCCTTTATCCACCCAGCAGTTTTGTTATAACCCTTTTCGACCTCCCAGAGATCTTTCCAGAAATTTGTTGTTATTTTCACCTCTGGCTTTTCAATTTTCTTATCTGTTTGCTGATGCAGGTTCTGGTAGAACTGCCTCTGGTTGGATTGAAATGTTCGATTCTGCCTGTACTGGGTGATCCTAGCTTCATATCAATTTTTCTGGCTGTCGCTGTTATCTGCTGCTTTACAATTTCCAGAGCTTTCTCGATCTTTCTTGTACTAAGCCAGTACTTTTTTGTCAAATAGTCTTTGATCTTCTGATTGCTTAGTTTCTGCTCCTTAATGTTCTTCAAGTTACTTGCATCTGATCTCAAGCTTTTGATTTTCAGTTCTAGTTGGATTTTCCATTTTGGTTTTCCAGTTGGTTTTCCAATTGGTTTCTGCTGCAGTAACCCTAGTTCTTCAGTTATTATCACAGCTGTACTGTAGGCAAGCTGATTCAAGTGTTCAATTGAAGTTACATTGACAGTTGCAAGTCGTTTCTTGCTTATGTTTTTTAAGGCTGGCAGTCTCTTTCGCTCTGCCTTGGACCCTGCATGAGCAAGTATTTGGTCCTTCAGTTCTTGCTGCCTTGGAGTTACAGTGTCAAGTGTCTCATCTGCAGCTTCTTGCTGTCTTTCCAAGTTTTCATCAGGTTCCAGTTGTGCAGTGACTCCAGCTCTTATTGGAGATTCTATTGGTGCCAGGTCAGATTTTGGTGTTTCTATTTTACAAATTTTCTGTATTTCTTCTAATTCGACTTCACTGAACATTTGGTTCCTGATTATGAGTCGTCGCTGATCGGCCAGTCGAAGTTCCGTCATTTTTGAGTCTGCATGTTCTTGTTTCCATAATTGGTACATCCGTCTTTGATATCCACGTTTTTCAGGCTCCAAGTTGTAATAACACTTCATGATTGTGCGATTCTCTGACATTGAGAATTTCTGCCACTTTTTGATTTGTAAGCTTTGTTTGTTTTGTTCCTTTAGCTCATTTGTCAATGGCTGCCCAGCACAGCTCTCAGCTTCATTGAAGCACACAAGCCCCACTACCACGACAAGGTGTACCCATCAGTGGGGATGATGATGATGATGATTGTTATTGTTATTGTTATTGTTATTGTTACTACTGTATCATATATGTGGAATATCCAAAAGAATTTGGAAAACTACTACTATTTAAAAATCAAGTATTGAATTAAAGAAAAGATAATTATCAATTTTGGAAAAGGCTATTTGTTAAGAAAGTAAATAATGCCCTATATTTTTGTCATAGATTTATATTTAAGAACCAGATTATGTTTGTGTGTAATCGTCATACATATATAATTTGCAGTATATTTAGCTGGTTTATATCAGTTTAATGTGTTAATTCTTAGAGGAAGAATTGCTAATTTGTTTACTTTTTCAGCTGCTTGTGTAGGCCATTACTTCAGTTGTTCAATACATGTATATTGTCTCTTTTTTCTGTATCTATTTTAAAAATACTATAAACACATAAAATGTTAATGGATGCTTATTAAAATAGTTTTATTGATGTATTTTGTAATCCATCAGGAAATACTGATAGGTAATCTCAAAGCTTTAGTTTGGAGTATGACCAAAGTTTTACAATTTATGTTTTCATATTTAATAGAACAAGGGGAAAAGTGCAACAGTCCACCGAGGATTGAGAATGGCGACATTATTACTTTATCTGAAAAGCAATACAGATCTGGCTCTTCAGTAGAATTCAGATGCCAAAACTATTATGCCATGGAAGGCCAGAACATATCCTTTTGTGACAATGGGAACTGGACAAAGGTGCCCATTTGTCTTGGTAAGCAGAAAAGAAAGTCTTCATCTAATTTTTATGAGCATTTCTAATCATTAGTATCTATTCCCTGCTTTCTTTCTCTCTTGCATAAAGATGATTTATATGAATTTAATTTTATAAACCATGGCTAAGTTAGTGTAAAAACAGCAAACTGCATCCTTGAGAGTTTTTCCAAAAAAGACAGTGCTGGATAATAAGTATGTATGGCAATACCATTTATATCATTGAATGGTACAGTATTTGTTTTTTCTGGCAACAAACTCCATAGCTGAGCTAAATATGTTTATATTTTTAAAGAATTTATAAACTATTATCATACCAAAATCTAAATATTAGTACCAATAGAGATTCCAGCTCCAACATGAATATAATAATTTTTTTTTAGTTAGTGCAAGAGAATATTGCTTTACTTTTGATTTTGGGACTAACAGATTAGAAGATGTCTAACAAGGAACATTTTTCAAATCTAGCAATTTAACATCTCTCAGAACCAGTGATTTCACCATAGGCACCAGAAAAACATAATGGAGATACAGTATTTGTTTATGCATTCATGGCATTTCTCCATCAGGTTAATCCTTGTGGATTCTAGGCAACTCACAGATATAAAAATAGGAATCAAATAACAAAATATGCACACTTATATACACATTTTTGTAGCTGTACAGTTACTTGCAGACAAGGAGAGATCGTCCTAGATGGTTGTCTTAGAGGAGGGGAGCTACAAGCAGAAGACTTGATAATCATTCCTTGACCTAATTGATAGTTAGGGACTAGAGCAAAATGCATTTACCTTTACTACCAGCTTGGAGATGTGAGTGCGCATCTGTGCTCACTATGCTTCTGTGTGCCTCTTCTGGTCAGCGCATGAGATGTAATGACATCATGGTGGAGAGCAATGTTCCCCCTAAGCTGCACGGTGTGCTATAGTGCAGGAGGTTTGAAACCTCTGTGTAGCAGTTTCCAATTCCAGCGCAGAGGTCTCAATTTGAGACCTCTGCGCTGGAATTGGAAACCTCTTTCCCCCCGGCAGATTCTATCGCCGGTAGCCAGAAACACTTGGAAGCCATGAAGAAGGAAGCTCAGCTTCCAGTCTCACAACTTTTTGCTCTTCGTGCCCTTAGCCTCCGGCAACCATCGATTAACATAGTTGGCGCTCTTTCCGCCTTTCTCCCCCCTTTTTATTTTTCTTTCTTTCTTTCTTTTTATTTGCTCACTTCCTCTTCCAGTCTTGCTTGCCCCTCGCTCCCAGCTTGACACCTTCCCGTGGCCACCGCCATGGGGCTGAGCCACCCATGCAGGAGGGCTCGCTGGCTGCGATAGCAAAGGCGGGGGAAGGCAAGGGAAGCATGGCTGAGGCATTTCCCCCCATCCTCCTCCGAGCCCATCTGCTGTGCTTTGAGGCAGGTGGAGTGGTATTTGCGCTGGGCAGAAAAACCTATCCGCTCCTTCCCAGCAGCAGCTGGCCCAGTGCAGAGAGATGGCTCCATCCCGGCCTGGCATTCACCCAGTGCCACCAATGGAGTGACTGAGCATGCTCTGCTTCTGCCTCTTGGTTGGCGCAGCCTTGGAAACAGGTGAGAAAGGCAGCGAAGGTGCCTGCCACTGACAGAGAGAGAGAGGGAAAGAGAGAAGAAAGGAAGAGAGAGAGAAAGAGAGACAGAGAGAAAGCAAGAGAGAGAGAGAGATATGATAGTGAGGGATGATAGATGATAGAGACAGAGATAGAGAGGATAGTGAGTGAGGAGGTGAGAGAGAGAGAGAGAGACGAAAATTGCAACCTTCACTTTGTCCTGGGGGCAAAGTCACCCAATGGACCAAGATCTGTGCATCCTGCAGTGCTGCAAGGAGAGAAAAGATGGCTTTCAGAATAGCCAATCGTGGTGGGGTATTGCCACCAATTGTCCATTGGGGGTGATTGAGTCGCTACTCCCTATTGAGCCAGCAGAGGCTGCAGCAGAGGAAAAGGCAAAATATGGGTCAGCCACTTTTTGAGGAACTGAGTGCGCTAACGGAAAGGAAGAGAAAGAGAGAGAAAGAAAGAGAGAGAGAGAGATTGAGGGATGATAGATTATAGAGGCAGAGATAGAGGGGATAGGGAAGGTGGGGATGAGAGAGAGAGAGAGAGCGCAACAGACAGAGAGCAAAAGAGAGAGAGAGAGCAACAGACAGAGAGTGAGAGAAAAAGAGATACCTGGAGGGAAAGAAAGAGAGAGAGAAAGAAAAGAGGGAAAAGAGAGAGGAGAGAAGTGGAGAGAAAGAAAGAAAAAGGAAAAGAGGGAGGGAAAGAGACAAGTGGTGAGGAAGGAAGGAGAAATGGAGGGAACAAGGAAGGAAGGGAGGGAGGAAGGAAGGAAGAATGAAAATGAATGGAGGGACAGAGGAAGGAAATATTTTTTGAGGGGGGGTGTAATTTTTTTTAATTTTTCTCTCAACATACATTCAAACAATACAGTGTACCATCTAATTTTCCATGAATAAAATGCAGTATTTTGTTAGTAACTAATATCAATCATTAAAAAAGTTGTAAAAGGTTTTTTTTCTAATTTTGTCATCCAGTTACATACATTTTCTTTTAATTTAATTTCCTCATTAATGTTCCTTCAAAAAGTACAACACCAATTATATTTCTAACTTATTAACCATTATGCCAAAGTGCTTCCTTCTTTCTTTATACATTTTTCTATAAACCAAGAAAACCTTGTATAGCCAATCAGATGTTAAGAAAAGAAAATTAAAAACAAAACATAAACATATACAAATTTCAGACTTCTTCACCCCCTCTAAATAGTACATTTATCTAATCCAAAATTTAAAAATTATTTCAGCCCATCTAACATTTAGCTAATTAATACTTATCTACATTTCTTACTTAATTATTAATCTTACATTTCAGTCAAATTGAGAAAAGAAAAAAGGGAAAACATTTCTAAATATTCTCTATTTTCAATCAATTAAAAATCATTAATATCATTAATCTCCCCAACAATTCTAAATTCAATTCATTTTATACATTAATCCAAATCAGTATCACCTACTACATATCTTATTATACTTCTAACTTTATTAAAACAGATCAGCAATTTATATATCCAAATATAAAAAATAATCAAAGCTAAAAAATAGCAAACAAAACAATACTCCAAGCTTAATCAACCCCTTTTAAACTCCAATTTCTTTAATCTGAGCAGAACTTTGAACCAAGCCCTTTTTAATTTTTTTGTATCCCTTTTAATCCCCTTTTCCATTTTATTCTTTTTATTCTTCCTTCTAGGAAGGAAAGACTTTGTTAGAAAAATAAAAGGGTTATTGGATCAAACTTTGGACACTTGACAACATAGTTATGAAGGTGGCAATGTCCCAGGGTTATGTGAACATCTTTTGGAATCTTCTGGCAAGCAACTGCAAGGATTCACTTAATGACTCTGTCAAGAAAGGTGGTAAAGTGAGGCAGAACTCACTTAATAACCATCTTACTCAGGAGAAAGAAACTTTGGCCTCCATTAGGGTCAGAAAAGGAGTTGAGGATTATCTGTCTGACCAGTGCACCCTTTTAGAAGCAGATCAGCAGTCCATTTTGAAGCTCCACAGACAACATCTAGGGGGGAAGGCAGGTTGTCCTTGACTTACAATGGTTAATTTACTGAGTGTTCAAAGTTGCAACAGCCCTGAAAAAAGTGACTTATGCGCCCTTTCGCAGAAGCCCGATGATGGCAGGATCAAAACTTTGCTGCCATTTCATAATTATGACCATCAATGTACCCTCTAATTTTTTTCCGGTGTGGGCGGAAAAGTATAGTGCCCTTTGGGACTGGGCGGCATAGAATAATAAATAAATAAATAAATAAATAAATAAATAAATAAATAAATAAATAAGAAAAAAATCCCTTTTATTAAAAGAAATTAATAATTTTAAAAAACCAAAATCCATTACTATTAAAACTAAATTAACCAGCAAAACCAAAAACATAACTATTAATAAAAACAGGTGAGGGCTGGGTTTTTTTTCTCTGTTATTATTTAAGTGCTTTTACCATATGCTTTAAATCAAGTCACTTCTCTCTCTGTTTCTCTCTCCTATCATTCTCTGCCTCAATCATTTTCTCATTTCTCTTTTCTCCCCTTTTTTCTATCATTTCTCTCTATCTCTTCCTTCCACTCTTCTCTCTCTCTCTTGCTTTCTCTGTCTCTCTCTCTCACTCTCTTCCTTCCTCTCTCATCTCTCTCTCTCTCTCTCTCTCTCTCTCTTTCTTTCTTTCTTTCTCTTTCTCTCTCTTTCCCCCTCTTGGTCTCTTTCTTTTTCTCACTTTCTCCCTCTCTTGCTTTCTCTCTCTCTCTCACTCTTTCTTGTTTTCTTTCTCACACTCTTTCTCTCTCTTGTTCTCTCTCTTGCTATCTCTTTCTCTCCCCCCTTTCTCTCTCTCTCTCTTTCTCACTTTCTCTCTATCTTGCTGTCTGTTGCTCTCACTCACTCTCGTTCTCTCTCTGTTCTTCTCAGCAGAGGCTGGTAATATTCAATGTAGGGGGCGGCGCGCGCCATTTCGCGCGCTCCCTATCTCCATACCAGGCCACTCGGAACATTCAAAATAAGAAAAGCCTTTGCTGGCAGGCGTTCTCTCAGCAGAGGCCGGCGAAGGTGATATTCAATGTCGGGGGCGCGCGCGCGGTTGCGCACGCTCCGTATCTCCATATCAGGCAACTCGGAACATTCAAAATAAGAAAAGCCTTCGCTGGCGAAAGTTTTTCTTATTTTGAATGTTCTGAGTGGCCTGGTATGGAGATAGGGAGCGTGCGCAACCTGCCCCGCCTCTCCTGCAACCCCCATGCTGAGAGCCCAGGATGAAAGTGCTCTCAGCAAAGGGACTGAGACGGGCAAGGCGTGCGTTCCGGGTGCGGAGGAGCCGCGCCCAAAGGTAGGAGGCGGCGGCGGAGCAGAGGGGGCGGATTGGGCGGGGGGCAGTGACGAAAGGCCGAGGGGGCCGGAAGCAACATGGGGAGGCAGGGGCGACTGCGGCTCCCTTCCCTTCTGCTGCTGGCGCCTCCCCGCCCCCGCCCCGCGGGACTGCGCGCCCATGGAAAATGGGGACTGCGCGCCCATGGAAAATGGGGACTGCGCGCCCATGGAAAAGGGCGCGCGACCCGGTATTTTGGAGAGCGCGCGCACGCACGTGCGCAGCCTACAGGAAACGGTGATGACCATTGCTGTGTGTCCTGAGGTCACGTGACCCCCTTTTGTTTCTAACCGATCCACACCCTGGCATGAAAATGTGCCGCTCAGACATTATACTTTTCCGCCCATACCGAAAAATAATTGGAGTGAACATTGGTGGAGAGCCGAATAGGATGGTAGCAGTGCCGGGGAAGCATTGGTGCAACCTCTTTTGTCAAGTGGGTCAACCCAAGTGGCCTTTGCTGTGGTACGGTTGTTCCAGCAGCTTTGGCTGTTTCTCTGATCATTGAGAGAGCAAGCACAGATGGTCACTTGCTTTGCTGCCAAAGCCCCTCAAGCCAACAAGCTGGTAAAACCCAGCCAGCAATGTGCGAAGGCTTATTTTACTGAAAGAGTAGTAGATGCTTGGAACAAACTTCCAGCAGACGTGGTTGCTAAATCCACAGTAACTGAATTTAAACATGCCTGGGATAAACATATATCCATCCTAAGATAAAATACAGGAAATAGTATAAGGGCAAACTAGATGGACCATGAGGTCTTTTTCTGCCATCAATCTTCTATGTCTCTATGTTTCTATGCAGCTTGCAGGAATAGAGATTTGAATCAGTTTGGTTTGGCAAACCAATTCAAATCATCCTTACCACTTTAGTGGAGGTGGGCCAGGATGATTGAATTTCACCCGTTAGGGATACTTAGTGAATATTGTCTTGCCATCCAAACTGGACAAACAGTGGCTATTTGAAAACTTCAATATCATACACACCCCATTCTTGAACCATATCACCCTGAATCTCTGGAGTCTCCAGAGAAGGGCAGCCTAGAAATCGAAATAATAAAACAAATATCCAGCTTTAAAGTTAGTGAGCAGCTCCTTGGATTGCATTCAGAGGAACATTGGTAGCCAGTGCAACCTCTACAATTGTAATATGACAGAACAAGATTATACTGTGAACATGCAGTGTATTGAATTCTAGAACAGCTGGCATTTCCAGGGCAGTCCTAGGAAGAACAGATTGATTAATTACATATCATGAAATTGGTATCAAGTCTCATCAATTACATATATTTTTTCCTCCAGGACAATCTATCACCAATCTGGTCTTTTAGATTTACCAATCTAAAAGACCAGATTTAACAATGTCAATAGCAATAGCATAATAAGGGCACGAAACGTTCTGCCACATGTTGGGCAGACATGTGTGGTCACCATTGTCATAGAATTTGCATTTGCAGCCCTGGCTTTGTCGAGTGTTTACTTCTCTACTGCTCTGAATGTACTTCTGGCCTCAGATGTCTGACAGTCTTGGTGGATATCAATGTTAAATCTTGTGAGCTCTCTGGAGACAGAAAACATGAGAGTATCAGATTGTAGCTTTATATTTCTATTCAACACTATAGTAAAGGGGCTGAATAATTATAGCAACGTAGTGAATTTATTAATGATCTTCCAAATAAATACAAGGAAACTGAATCTTTTGATCATGATGGCTAATTTTACAGTATATTTTAGATACTAACAGGAGGTTTGAAATTAATTAGTGCCCATGAATAGGTATGATTACTGATTAAAATAGTCTCATGGTGCTATGTAATATAATAATGCTTGTTTTCTGTGCTATTATAAAGCAAGTCCCATAATCCAAAGATGCACAGATTTTTTAAATATAAATTATGATATATTTTCTCTAGAAATCACATGTAACCCTCCAAGAATATCGAATGGTTATTTCCAATCTCGAAGAACTATATACTATGATGGGGATCTAATTCGAATTCAGTGTGATAGTGGATTTATTCTTGAAAATGATAATGGGGAAAAGGTGATTGAATGCACAAAAAATGGATGGTCACCTTCACCAAAATGTATCCGTGAGTAGAACTTGCATTTATTATTATGATTATAGAAGGGCTGAGCTATTTATTAACTCTGAATAATTGCACTTTTAAACATTATTTTATGTATTTTTTCAATTATTTTTGCCAAGGGACATATCTCCCTGAGAACATTTTAGCAGATTCTTAGTTTTTATTTAGTTGCAACAGGATGAAGGACAGACATGAAAGGAGGATGTGCTATCAGACTAGAATGTACAATATGGTAGAATTGCATTTCCACCAATTCACTTTGAAAATATTCTGTCTTTCTAAATACATGTGGGATGTGCGCAGGAAATGAGTTGTGGAATAACAGCTTGACAAATAAAGAGGAATAACCAAAGTTACAGGCAAATTCACAGGCAGATAGATACACATAACCATAAAAAAGAAAAATAATATAGAAAGTGCTTTATCTTAGCAAATAAATAGGCTTATTGTAAACATAGATACAAATTATAGGTTGGTGAACCTAGTCTCTAAATTTTGAACTGAAGAAAGAGCAGATCTAAAAGCTGCTAAACAACTGAAAATGTTGAATGTTAAGTATGAAATGAATCGCTTTAGAGCAGGGGTATAACACTTGATTTCACTGAGGGCTGCATCAGGATTGTGTTTGACCTTGGGGGAGGTTGTGGCTGGAGTGGGTGTGGCTAGGGTGAGTGTGGCCAGGGTGGATGTCAGTGATGGGCTACCTAAATTTTTACTACCACACTGTGGGTGTGGCTTATGCATTTAGTTTCAACATCTTTCAGTGCAAATTGGGGTGGAGCTCCAAATTTTGCTACCGGAACTGCGTTCCTGACCATTTCCGTAGGAGCCCATCACTGGTGGATGTGGCTAGTTCAACATCATCCATGTTGGGGGCACATGTGGTGCACTGGTGGGTTGTGAATTCATTTGCCATCGGTTTGCATGTTCACTTGTGCATGCATGCGATGCTTCTGCATATGTACAGAAGCCCAGGTTTGCCTGGTGCACCAGTTGCGGCCCTATTTGGACAGGGAGTCATTGCTCACAGTCGCTCATGCCCTCATCACCTCGAGGTTCGACTACTGCAATGCTCTCTACATGGGGCTACCTTTGAAAAGTGTTCGAAAACTTCAGATCGTGCAGAATGTGGCCATTAGAGCTATTGTGGGGCTTCCCAGATTCGCCCACATTTCTACAACACTCCGTGGCCTGCACTGGCTGCCGATCAGTTTCTGGTCACAATTGGACCAGAATACCTTCGGAACTGCCTTCCACCGCACGAATCCCAGTGACCGGTTAGGTCCCACAGAGTTGGCCTTCTCCAGGTCCCGTCAACCAAACAATGTCATTTGGCGGGCCCCAGGGGAAGAGCCTTCTCTGTGGCGGCCCCGGCACCTCCACCCACTGTTCAAGACTTCCCCTTAAGCTAGTTCTCTTCTCCGTGGAGAACTGTCACTGTTTCAACAGTTAAAAGCGAAAGATCTCAAGTGCAGATCAGGAGCCCCTAATCAGCACATCGCACCGGCTTCGTGCTGCCCCGGAATGCCTAGATTATGGGAAAGGTACAGGTATCAACTTTGCTCTGCCAGATGTCCTCTAGGTTTGATACACCCCAACCCTTTTATGTTGAGGCAATTGTTTGATGTAGCAATCATCAATTTGGTGATATTATTCTTGGGTGTTCTTCCATATACCTATGACGAAAATAAGAAAGATTCCCTTGACAAAGAGATATGCAAGAACTGTTGCCTAGGAAAAGGGGCTGAAGCATTTTTAAATCCAAAAAAGTAAGAAAACATTTGGAAGGCACTCAGGCCTTCTTTTTTTAGTGAATAAAGGAGGAGAAATATAGCTCAATCAGAGGGGTAAGATATGGTTATTATACATTTTGCTGTGGAGTTGATTTTCTTAGCTCATACAACTGGTGTGACTGACAGGACTGAAACTCACAAGTCAGAGAAAAGTCCCAAAGCATGTGTTACTGGCAAATTGGAAAAAAAAATCTTAAAACAAAATAAATTCTCTAGATCCACTTCAAGATCTGTAGCATGGGGATCTCTCCTCATTTTTCAGTATGCTAGTTTCATAGGCATTAACTTCTTGACCATGTATCTCTATTCATATTCTTCTGTAGAAATTCAGTGTCCCACTCCAGAAGTGACAAATGGTGACATTGAACCTAGGCAAACTCAATATGTGTATAACAATGAAATTGAGATAACCTTTTATAAATGGATATTTTTTAAAGTAATCCAAAGAAAGTACACATCAAAATGTACTGCTAATGGTTGGGATCCCTCTCTTCCTCTCCAGTATCACGGTAAACAGTGCTTTTTAAAAGTTTCTTCGTCTTCAGTTTCTTTCTAAAGCAGAAATTGCTTTATTGTTTATGAATGAGATACCTACGTTATGGTGGATGAGATGAGATGACAGTGGCTATAGTAATGGTAACCTTTCTATAATTTCTCTTCTTAGAAATAGTCCCAAGATTTTTTATAACTGACATAAAATTGTTCCACAAAATGTAAGGAAAAAAATGTAGCTAAAGCAGATTAAATAAATGAATTCTTTCCATAGTTTGAAATTACATTATAGAAGTAATGCCATCGCTAACAATAATCTAGAGCACAGAAGAGTTTGTTGACTTTTTTGCATCTTCTGGCCACTGAGACTTACAAGTCAGCTGCAAGGACATTAAAGTTCTGCAGTCTCCTCACAAAGAACAACCTTCCAGAGAATAGTGGACAATTTTTCTTGTCCTTTCTTTATCCAAGGAGACTCTGCTGCTAAGGCTTGTCATCCAATCACCACAGTATCATCTCTACAATATAGCTCTTTCTCTCTCTTTCTTTCTCTCTCTTCTCTTCCTTTCTCTCTCCCCCTATCTCTCCCTCTTTCTCTCTCTCTTCTCTCTTTCTATTCCTCTTTGTATCTCTCCCTCTTTCTTTCTCTCTCTCCCTTTCTATCTCTCCTCTTCCTTTCTCTCTCCCTCTCTTTCTCCCCCCTTTCTCTCCCTCCCTCCTTCCTTCCTCTCCACTTCTCTTTCCCTCCCTCTCTTTCCCTTTTTTTTCTTTCGGTCCACTTCTCTCTCTCTCTCCGCTTCTCCAGGTGGCACCGCTTCCACACCCTCCCCTTGGCTCTGCCCCCACTGCAGCTGGCATTGGTGCAGCAACAGTGGCGGTTCATCTTGGACCAGGCCCCACCAGCTGGTGCCACTTTCCATGCAACTCCAGCCTTCTCCCGCCCTGCTGAGCGAGGAGGAGGTGGAGAGCCAAGGGGCAGGGAGGAAAGCAAGCCTGCAATTGGCCCCTTTATTTTTTGCCCTTAGGGAGAGGAACTGTTGCTGCTCTGCCAAAGGACAGAAACAGTTTCTCTCCCTAAAGGCGGAAAAGAAAGGAGCCAATTGCAGGTCTGCTTTCCTCCCTGCCCCTTGGCTCTCCACCTCCTCCTCACTCAGCAGCCGACCTCCGTGAGTGGAAAGGAGATTTGGGAACTTATTATATCGATCGGTAAAACTTTGTGCACTGCCGCGGGCCGGATAAATGACCTCAGCAGGCCGCATTTGTCCCGCAGGCCATAGTGTAAACAAATTCTACATTGCCATGGCTAAAAGTAAGATATAACCAGTCACAGATATAATATTTTCTGTTGTATTCATCACTTCACATCACATCAGTGTTTAAGAATTTAGGAGGCGAGATCAAGAATCTACTGTATTTTTGGAGTATAAGATGCACCAGAATATAAGACGCACTTTAGTTTTTGGGGAGGAAAATAGGGAAAAGAATCTGCTTACCAGGTATTCATCTTGCTAGGGTCCTTAGTCTGATCAGCTTCAGCACATTATTTTATCCCCTGGTTAAGGGCTTAATTTTTTTTTATTCTGAGAGAGTAACAATGAAAGAGCTTGCAAGCCAGTAAGAGCTGGGAACATCATTAGTACCTGGAAAGAAACAGTCTGAGCAAGTACAGCAATGGAAAAAACCCTGCAAAGACTTAGGGCTTGGAAAACATTCTTCTTTGCAGAGAGTGACAATGAAAGAGCTTGCAGGCAGGTAAAAGCTGGTAACATTGTTAGCACCTGGTTAAGACTGGAAAGAAACATTCGGAGCAAGTTAGACCAATGGGGGAAAAAACCCTGCAAAGACTTAGGGCTTGGAAAACATTCTTCGTAGAGAGAAACAATGAAAGAGCCTGCAAGGTAAGAGCTGGGGAGATTGTTAGCAGCTAGTTAGGACTGGAAAAAAGGCTACATTCAGATTATAAGATGCACCCTAATTATCAGCCTCTTTTAGGGAGGAAAAAGGTGCGTCTTATACACTAAAATACAGTATTTATTCTGGCTATACCAAAATTGTTAATCTTGAATAGAAATCCTGTCTGTCAGCTCAGACTCTCCAGTGTCAAGGCTCCAGGTAGCATCCAAACTAAATCAGAGTCCAAGTCTAGTACTCCTCAAAGTTCCATTTATTGCCAGAGTCATCCTGGCACCTACACTGGGAAACCTGAATCTGAGTTTCCCACCCAATTGAAAGTTCACATCCCTTGTCCTCCACCCACAAATTTGTCACATTGCCCACACAGATTGTGCCAGCGTGGCAAGTTCTCCTTCTCCTTCTGCCCAGGTGGTTGGGCATGGGATGGCCTTGAACCACTTGAAAAAATGTTTTGTGGCTGCATCTGCTCCCTTATGAAAATCGTCCCTCCCAAGTTCCCATAAACATCAAGCCTTCTGGGAAGAGGGGCATGGTCAGCGCCATGGTGAGACAGTTTCTCCTTCACGTTCCCGGGGGGGACGCTGAATCCCCACTGTTTGGAGGTGCTGATTCCTGTGAGAAAGGGGTCTTTGTTTCCTGTTGTTTTGGGGGCTGGCATGCTCCATGACAGGCAGAGCTGCAATCTCGACTGGCAGTGGGTAAAATAACCTTGGTCGCCATAGCCACGGCAATTATGTGCTGGGAAGATAGGATTTGAAGCATCAGGAGTCATCTGGAAGGAGAAGAAACATAAGTTCTTGTGTTGGAGGATGAGAAAAATAAACCTGTTGGAAAGGGTGAACGATTTTGCCAGAGGGGATCTTGATTCGGACTTTTAAAAATCTCTTTGTTTCGGAAGTTGGGCGGAAGCGGAAATGGCTGCGGCTGTACTATTTTTTGACATATTA
Source organism: Erythrolamprus reginae (assembly GCF_031021105.1). Classification (NCBI taxonomy): domain Eukaryota; kingdom Metazoa; phylum Chordata; class Lepidosauria; order Squamata; family Dipsadidae; genus Erythrolamprus; species Erythrolamprus reginae. The sequence continues at coordinate 111,120,629 of NC_091952.1, read as the reverse complement.
TTCGGCATTTAAATGAACTTAAAAATTTATTTTAAAACCCAAGAACTTTACAAATTGTTTTTATATGTGGAAGTTGGGAACACAAGACTGGACATTCAGAATTACCATAATTTAAATTTCAAAGTGATTATAGAAGCCAGAATTGAAGAATTGGGAGTAACCATGATTGCATACTGATGACATCTGCTGATGAAGTTGAGGCAATATTTGGTTGGACTTGTTGTTCACTGAATTTGTCCTTGATGCAATGAGGCTGGGCAGATTGTTTTCATTTTATAAGTAATAAAGAGGAACTAAAAAATAGGTAGAAAGAGAACATCTTGGGCTTGAATTTTATTTGAACTTGGAAAGAGTGAGAAGGAAAGAAGAATATAATCTGATTTGGAAAAGTTTGGCTTCTGGATGTTATAAAGGTTAATTGTATATTTCGATAATTTTTTTTGATACCTTAACTTTGCAAAAAATGGAAGACATAAGAAATTTGTTCATTACTCCATATTAGAAATATGGAGTAATTTACAATTATCATTCGTAGGAAGAATCTCCACAGTTAAAATGAATATCCTTCCAAAAATATTATTCCTTTTTCAAGTGATTCCGATAAATCCAGGAGCGAAATTCTTTGCCGAATTGAATAAGATAATAAGAAAATTTATTTGGCAAGGTAAAAAATCAAGAATAAAACAAAATTCATTAGAAGACCGTAAGGAGAGAGGGGGCCTGGGGCTTCCAAATTGGAAACTATATTATCATGCCACGGCTCTGACATGGATAAAAGAATGGCTTACACTAGAAAATCAAAGATTGCTTAACCTAGAAGGCCACGACTTGATGGTCGGGTGGCATGCATTTGTTTGGTATGATAAGTTAAGAACCCACTCATATTTTAAAAATAATGTTATTAGAAAGGCATTGATAGAAGTGTGGAATGAAATAAAGAAAAATCATTTTTTAGTAATGCCAGAATGGGTTTCACCCCTCGAAGCCATAGTACACCCAAATCTTAAAGGAAAAGGTAAGATTTGGAAATATAGTGATCTGTTAAATAATCAATTAAAATTAAGAACAAAACAAGAGTTATACGAGTTAGGTATAGATTTAGATTGGTGGCATTATATGCAGATTAGTTTTAGATATCAAATAGACGTAAAGACTTACATTTTTAAAAAAGAAAATAATGTACTGGGCAAATTATTATTCCAAAATCAAACAAAGACAATTGGAAATGTTTATAAATATTTACTACATCATAGAACGATAGGTTGGATATTGAAAGATAATATGATCAGTTGGTGCAAAAATTTTGGCAAAGAGATTGATTTAGATACTTGGGAAAAGATATGGACCTATAATTGGAAAATAACAAAATCAATCTCTTTCAAAGAAAATCAAATTAAGATGTTTTATAGATGGCACCTTCCACCATATAGAATCTCTAAAATGTTTCCTTCGGTATCGCCCATTTGTTGGAAATGTAAAAAAGAAGTTGGTACATATTACCATACATGGTGGACCTGTCCGGAGACAAAAATATTCTGGAATAAAGTAGAGAATTGGATAAATGAAATAACAAAGGAGAAGATTAAAAAATCTCCTGAATTTTTTTTATTGGGTATTTCAAATATAAAGTATAAAAAAGATATTTACTATTTAATAATACATATATTGACCGTGGCACGAATAACATTTGTGCAGAAATGGAAAGAAAAGACGATACCGAAAGACTCTGAGGTGTTTAAAAAAATCATAGAGTGTGCAGAACTAGATATGATGACTAAAAGGTTGAACAATCAAACTGAAACAGAATTTTATAAAATTTGGGATAAAGTATATGATTGGTGGAATGTTAAAAATAGTATTAAAAATTAAACATATAAGAATAAATGATCACTTAAAAATTATAACATAGAATTATATAGTTTATATAGTTCATATTATAACTAACTCAGAAGTGTTTATATTATTATTTTTTTGTATTACTAATAATTTGTTTATTGTTTTTTTTATATATATATACATATAAGTATATTATTATTATTTTTTGTTCAAAATATATATATAGAGAGAGAGAAACTCAATCAATAATCTTAATTTTAAAAATCTATAATTAAATTTAATGATAAAGTAATTTTCAAGTGTGGTTTTTTCTGCTTAGATCTTGTAACAGTTAGAGCTTTTTATATTTTGTATTAGTTAGACTTCTAAGATAAGCGGAGCAATAGTAGCTCCTTAAATGTTTAATGTTGTATGTCTTTGTTCGTTTTACTTTGAAAATAATAAAAAATATTTTTAAAAAAAGAAATTTGTTCAAAGATATACTTAAAGATATATACTGAAAGTTCACAGCAAAACTGTAGTGAAATTGAAGGAGAAGAAGAAAAGAGTCCTCAACAATGGGAATTGAATGAGCAACAGAGAAATGGAAATAGAAAAGTATCACCAGATGGGCATTCCCAAAAGGAACTGATTAATGGACACAACATTAATGAAATAGTGGTTTTTAGAAATGAATTGGAAAATGGTTTGATTGAAGGAGGGGTTGATGGTCATATTCTTGATGATTTAAGCATTACTTGCTATTCTGTACAGGTCGTATGTGACCCGAAACAAAGTTTGAAACCCTGTAAAACATTTTTCCTCCATATCTGAAACTTGAAACTTCATGACTTTGTGTCATTTTAGGGATTCTTTCTATGAGTATTTTTGGGCGGGGCGGGGGGGAGCTTAGTTTTTGCTGGGCAAAAAAGTCATACTTGTACTGTTCTGGTCATATATAACCCGGACTAAAAAAGGTTTATTTTAGGTACTTAAATTTGGTCTTTTTTTTGCTGGGATACTAAGTTGAACTTTTCTGAACACAATGAAAGGAAAATTGAAATGAAAAAATAATAATGCTTATTTGTTTATTTTGCTCATAAAAGCATGCCCCCAGCGTTTTTGTGCAATTTTGTTTATTTTTATTTAGATTAGGCTGCCAGTTAAAACTTTTTTTTAACCTTTTGCATAAAAGCTCCCCCCGACTATGTGCAATTGTTTCAATTTATATATATTTCAGGTTCCAAATTCAAAATATTATTAAAGATTTTGGCATTGGATTACTAGTTTGAACATTTCTGAACATAATGATATGAAAATTGAACTGATAAAATTGATGCTTATTTGTTTATTTTGCTCAGAAATAGCCCCCCCCCCCAGCTGTGTGCAATCAGTTTCACTTTACATTTTTTTTAGGCTCCAAATCCGAAATATTTTTAATACCCTAGGCATTGATTTACTAAATTGAACATTCCTAATCATCAAAAAAATATTCCCTAAGCTGAAAAATTGATGCTTATATTTTTATTTTGCTTTTGGATGAGGGATGAAGGCTAGTGCCAAGCAGTCAGTGATGTGGTGGCCAGCCTGACCACATCGAGAGCACTTTATGCCCCTCACTGGCTCAAAGTGCGGGGTACTGAGGTCTTAGGTGGAACTCTATGTCCAACTGCTTTCTGGCTGGCTGGTCAATGGGTTTTCCTTTTGCTTTTTGATCACCAAGTCTAGAGTGATGGCAGTGAAATACCAATCTTGGACTCAGAATGGTACTCCCCTGCACACCTCTTTCAATTCTGGATCCAGCACATCTCAAAACGTGTGCATCAAGAGCAGTTTGGGCCAATCCCGCATCTTCCTGTCCATTCTTCTAAACACCCATACCAGTTCCTTCACTAGGTACCAGCTTGCCTCAACTTTTGGATCTGTCCCTCAGTGTCTACCTGCTGGGCGTCATCACAGATTATGACCCTAATCAACCGGATGAAGCCAGCCATGTTATCTAGCTCGGGGGCCACTTTATCATGGAGTTCGACCACCTATTCTGTTGCATCTCCCTCATTTGTGACCTCAGTTATCTTGTTAATCAGCTGCATATATGTCTGGTAGCAGTCCCTGTATTTATCGATATAGGCCTACACTTGATGGAGGAAATAGTCCTATTTCTAGTTCTAGCTTTGGGTTGCCATTGAACATGATGTGGAACCAAGGTGCAGTCTCCTTGGCCTGAGGGGTGGTGGCTGGCCTGGGTGGGGCTGGTGGCATGACAGTCTGCTGGGGGGGTCCTATGACTTGCCCCCTCCTGTTTCTGTTGTCTTAGGCCCCATCTGGCCCCATCTGCAAGGAGGGGCCAGGATGCTGGCAGAGGGATGGGCCTGCCCAGACCTGATATCATAGAGGTCTGCTATGCTGCCCACATCCATGGTGTGATGTTCAGTTGCAGGGGGTATCTCAGGGTAAATTGGCTCTGTACTGACCCCACTCCAGGGAAGAAAGCCCATCCTGGGCTAATGTTGGGGGCTCACTAGTCCGGGCGGATAAGCTGGCTTTGGAGAGGGGTATTGGGTTGTACAAGTAGGTTTCACCCCAGTGGAGAGGCCCTCTAGGATTCCACTTGCTGCTGTGTGGAAAGAACAGGTGTCCCTGATGTATAGAGGGTCCTGGTGCCTCTCTGGGAAGGAAAACTTTGGCTGTGATTTGGGGCTTGTCCAATTCTCGGTTAAGTGTTCAAACTGATCAGGGAGATCCATCAATTACTGACAGCATGACAGCAGCTGGAATCTTTCGCTTTCAGAGCGGTTTGTGAGCATAATTTTTTGCTGTCGCCATTCATAAACCAAGAGCAGTCTGGCGTCCAGAGGGCCTCCCTCCCTCTAGGGAGGAGGACTCAGATCCCCTTGGGAGGTCAGCTCTAGCTGAGAGAGGGGCAAGAAGCCTCCAACTGAATCTCACTCTTTTCAGCCTCTCTGGCAGGTTTGAATTCCTGGGGTGGATTTTAGGGGACCAGTAGCTTCCTCCTTCTATTCCACCCCCCCTTTTTTTCTTTTCCTCAGTTGCCTGGTGCTGGGTCAAATGCTGGGGCTCAGTTCCCCGATTAAACCTCCCATCCTTCCAAGATCAGTAAAATAAGGACCCAGATTGTTGGATGCAATACTCTGACTCTATAAACCACTTAAAGAGGTCTATAACACTGCAAAGTGTTACATAAATATAAGTGCTATTGCTATTGCTATCTTGTGAAGCTGACAGAAGTGAAACACAATAGACAGTGACTTATTGACTTTTAATCCCTATTCATATTCCTCTGTAGAAATTGAGTGTTCACGTCCACACGTGAAGTTTGGCCGCATTCAATCTAGCCAACCTCTATACAGGAACAATGAGGAAATTGAGATAAACTGTGTTTGGCCTTTCTTCAGGAAAAAGGTTTCTAAATGTACTGCTAATGGTTGGGATCCCCCCGTTTCTTGTTAAGGTAAGCAGTGGTGGTGGTCAATGTTCCCTCTAATTTTTTTTTGGTGTGGGTGGAAAAGGATAAAGTGTCTGAGCGGCAGTCCCCTTGGGATTGGGAAGCATATAAATAAATAAATAAATAAATAAATAAATAAATAAATAAATGAATGAATGAATGAATGAATGAATGAATGAATGAATGAATGAAAATCCATTACTATTAAAACTAAAACAACCAGCAAAACCTAAAACATAACTATTAATAAAAACAGGTGAGGGCTGGGTTTTTTTCTCTGTTATTATTTAAGTGCTTTTACCATATGCTTTGAATAAAGAGTCACTTCTCTCTCTGTTTCTCTCTTTCCTGTCATTCTCTGCCTCAATCATTTTCTCATTTCTCTTTTTTTCTCCCCTTTTTTCTATCATTTTTTCTCTCTCTCTTCCTTCCACTCTTCTCTCTCTCTCTTGCTTTCTCTGTCTCTCTCTCTCTTGCTTTCTTCCTCTCTCTCACTCTCTTCCTTCCTCTCATCTCTCTCTCTCTCTTTCTTTCTCTCTCCCCCTCTTTCTCTCTCTCTTTTTCTCACTTTCTCTCTCTTGTTTTCTTTCTCTCTCTCTCTTGCTTTTTCTCTCACACACACTTTCTTGTTTTCTTCTCTCAACCTTTCTCTCTCTTGTTCTCTCTCTCTTGCTATCTCTTTCTCTCCCCCCTCTTTCTATGTCTCTCTCTTTCTCACTTTCTCTCTATCTTGCTCTGTCGCTCTCACTCTCTCTCATTCTCTCTCCATTCTTCTCACAGCGGAGGCCAGCGAAGATGATTTTCAATGACAGGCGCGCTGGCAGGCGCGCGCTCCCCATCCCCTGGCCAGCCCGCCCGGAACATTCAAAGGAAGAAAAACCTTTGCCGGCAAAGGTTTTTCTTATTTTGAATGTTCCGAGCAGGCTGGCAGGGGGATGGGGAGCGCGCGCACCCGTGCACCCGACATTTAAAATCACCTTTGCCGGGCTCCGCTGTGAGAATGCCTGCCCGCCTCTTCTGCAGCCCCCTCGCTGAGAGCCTGGGACAAAAGCGCTCTGGGTGAACGGACTGCGAGAGCGGCGGGGTGGGCATTCCCACTGTGGGAGGAGCCGCGCCCCAAGGTGGGAAGTGGAGGAGAAAGAGAGGCAGATTGAGCGGGGTGGTGGGGGGCAGCGGCGAGAAGCCAGGGGCGTGAGGGGCCCGGAGATGCGGGGGGGGGGCGGGGGCCGCCATGGCTCTGTGTGCGCCCAAAGGGTACATGGGGGTGTTTTGGGGTGCACGCACGCAGGCAAGAGAATAATATTTTTAAAACTAACAGTATTAATGATAATATTTCTATACTTTTTCTTCTTAAAAATGTCCTGAAGCACTTTATAATAATCATAATATTGTTCCATAAAAACAGAGAAAAAAATGTATTAAAAGCACACTCAATAGTAATAACCTTATGATAATGATACTCGTTCTGTTACTAGTCAGAGAGTAAAGATTATAGGGATGATTTAATTAAAGTGATTCTTTAAAGAAGCTACATCCTATCACAGTCAGAGAAAGAAATTCAATGCTTCAAAAGCAAGTTTCCAACTTTTATTGTTAATTTTCTGAACTAAAAGCTTAACAGATAACACTTCACACAAGGACACATACTTTCCCAACTCAGGATTTGAACCTGACAATACAGGCAGAAGCATATAGATATGCTAGGAAAACAGTGGACTGTCCTTGCACCATGTACACAGGCTTCATGGATTTGCCCAAAATCCAACCTGTTCAGAGGCTGGTTTCTGCTGATTCGGACCGGTTCTATAGAACAGGTAGCAGGAATTTTGCCCCGTTTGCTGAACTGGCAGTGATGGCCGGCTAGAGATGCCCCAGAACTGGCTATCTCATTGATTTTTTGTTTCTGCGCATGTACAGAAGGTGGGGTTTTGGTGCGTGTGTGCACCAATGCGCATGCATGCACCAATGCAGCACGGGAGGAAGTGAACCAGCAGTGAGGTAAATCAGAAGCCACCCCGATCCTGTTGTTTAGTTTCTAGTGATTGATCCTTCCTGTGAGAACGAACAAGAAATGACAAGCAGAGATGATTCTTGCAATTGGACAGTGACAAGTTGGAGACAATGCTATGTATTCATACTCTAAACCAGGCCTATCAAACCGGCAGCCCAAGGGCTGGATGCATCATATGCAGGCCACAGAGAACTCAGCTCTGCAAAAAATATTGTAATACATCCCAATGTGTCACATGATATGATTAAGTTTGACGCCCATGCTCTAAATCAGAGTTCTTCGAACTTGGCAATTCTAAGACTTGTGGATGTCAACTCCCAGAATTCTCCAACCAGCTGGCTGGTTGGTTGGAGGGTCTCTTCACTTCAAGAGAAACAGAAAATGTTGATGAGCTTATAGGAACACATGTCGTGTTATTTGCCAACACCTGTGCAGATCTACTTTTTAAAATGATCACAACAATAGGAGTAGAAACATGTTGAATAACTTTGATTTGAGAAGTGAAAGGAATTTAATTGTAATGCAGGGCATAAGCCTAAACACTGAAAAAGGCTGAAGGCAAATGTCTTCAGAAATGAAATGAATTTAACTACTATTTAAATACTATTAAAATCTATTTTTCTCCAATGCACTGCTGCGGAGAGTCCAACATGGGTAATACTTCAGCCTTATTGGCAGCGACTGAGTTAAAATTAGCATAATAAATAGGTCCTGCCCAGTGCCTACCCCAGTAGGTCAGTCTTAAAAACTCAGTTGTAGCGAAGGGACTAGAGTTCTGCCTTTTCCTCACAGGAAAATAATAATAATAATAATAATAATAATAATAATAATAATAATAATAATAATAATAATAATAATAATGTTAATAATAAGAGTAGTAATGTATAACTCCTTTCTCCTTTCCTTGTTTTAGATGAAGAAGTCTAAGGAGGGAGATTCGGGCCTCTGCCCTCCATGGGCAAGGCTTGCAACGTGGCTACCCATCAATGCTCTCTGAGAGCATTGCCCAGGAAATAGGGGATTCCTAGGCTAGGTCCCTGACCTCCAAGGTCATACCCCTCCCCACAGCCTAGAGACAAGAACACTTGGGGGCAATCTGGATTTACACCCCCCCCAGGCCTTCGTAACTGGCTTGCCTGCCTGGTTGCAACTGTCCGGAGGAGCAAATGAGGCCCAATTAGACAGAGGAGAGAGTGGGAAGGAGCGTCCCTGAGGCACGCCTGCTGATTCACAGCTGATGAGGGGAACCTCAGTTCATCTCAGCACCAATTGAAGAGACAGGTGCCATCTTGGAAGGGGTGGGGCTGTTGCTGAGGAGCGCGCTGCCATTTTAGGCATGCCTGAGCCCGATCGAGCCACCTAACAGCTGACAGGCGTGGTGATAGCACCGTGCCTGTCATTAGGAACCCCAGAGCCTGGCGCATGCCATTTTGATGCGCAGGGGGGAGCAAGCTGGCAGTGACGCTGGCGGCATCATATGGACATCTCCCTGCCTCCCCTGTTGCAAAGAAGGGCATGGCAGAGGCAAACAGTGATAGCCAATGAACAGAGAGGATTAGTTGTTAGGGGTGTCCAGATCAAACATACACACCCATTTTATGGTACATTCCATTTACCTCAGAGTGGTATACAGATCTCCTGGCTATTCACTTGCACTGAACCTAGTGCATTGCTTTATTGTTGATTACATTTTTCTCTCATGAAGAGACAGAACTGTAAGTAAGAACATCTGAACATCCCCCAGAGACATCCTCTGGTGCTGGTCCAAATGCCCCTGGGGTTCCCAAATCTCAAGACAAGGGAAACTCTTCTAAAACAAAGAATAAGAGCTCTCAATCCTCTACTGCTCTAAAGGATGCAGAGCACCGCATTAAGGCCTTGGAGGCTCAATTGGAAGCTGCCAAGAAGCAGGCTTCAGTTCAATTACCTCAGCCTCAGGCCTCTATAACTTACCCAACTCTGGCTCCTCTTATACATCCCCAAGGGCAATTCCAGAGTTGGTACCCTCTGCAGAGATTTATCACTGGATCAAGCGGGTATTCCAACTGACACTATGGCCAGACCTGAAATACCCATGCCCATCATATAACCATGGTCACAGCTGGGCCAAGGGCTTCAAGGTTTTCAGTACCCCACAGCCACATTCACTCCATCTGCGGCTGGATTACGTGCGCCTCAAGACCCCTGGCAGTCAATGCCCCCAGCATTGCAGGACATGATGGCAAATGGTTATTCACAAGGGATGGCTGCAATGGCTCAGCAAACAGTGGGCCATGTCTCTGGCAGATTATCTCGAAGGGACCTTTGGGCCGCTTCAATGCCAACACCATCTGTACAGGATTCCTTTGATGAGGAAGGGGACCCTGACAGTGAAAAAGAGATAGAGCTGTCAGAGAATGAGGCTGTTCCATTGGAGCAACCAGCTTCCAGTGCGCTTTTTAAACTGGTCTTATTCGAGACAAGATAATAACTGACATTGGAAGGAGCAAGGCTTCACAGGTATAATCAATCAGCTGCAATCTGAGGCCTGGTTGTTTTCTGAACCACAAAAGGAGTCAAGCCACATCACTTCTTCGCAGCTTGTTATGGCCACTGTGAAACGTCAGTGGCAGCATCCAGCTGCCGCACAAGGTCCATCATCATTGGAGCAAATATTTTACACGTTTGATCCAGAAATTGAGGACTTGCTGAACTTTCCATAGCAAGTTTGGGATCTAATGCCATTGTCCCATCAGACTTAGCTGATAGTTTAAAACCAGAGGACAAGAGGGCAGAAAACCTCATATGTAAAACACACCAAATGGCTTCTTGGGCCTTGAGGTCATTGTCTGCGGATTCCTTTTTTAACAGGGCCTGTATACTGTGGTTACAAGACATGCAGGCCAAACTGGGCCCAGAAGAGGGGAGACTCAGGCAAGATATCAGTAAATTGATTGTGGCTTCTGAGTTCTCAGCAGATGCAACCCTCAATGCTGCAAAGTTTGCTTTCAGAGCCATGGCCACCACATTATCATCCCGTTGGCTTCTATGGCTGCGTATCTGGCAAGCTGACACGAAATCCAAGTGGCAATTGGCATCTGCCCCCTTTCAAGGCAGATGCCAATTGCATCTGCAAAACTATCCAGGGAATCTTTGGATTCGGTCCTCATTGAGGACAAGGACAAACGTAAGGTCCTGCCTAGGTCATCCAGATGTCCGGACAGATGCCAAGCTCCCTATTTTCGATGCCAGCCATTTTGCCATGATTCCTCCTTGGTGGCATCTCTGGCCTCTAGGGTATATATGCAGGGAGGATATGGTGGAGGAGCCTTCCGGTCTTACAGGGGTGGATACAACAATCGTTCCAGACAATTTAACCAGTCTAGGAAACCTTTCAGGAGGTCCAATCAAAAAGGATTCCGGAAGTCAAAGTGACTCACCGCCTCTTGGGAATGTACCTCATCAGACACCTGGACGTGCAACACAGTGTCTCAAGGATTTCACATAAACTTCCTAGGTACACCTCCACACCGTTTTCTCCAGTGTCCTTTGACCCCAAGGCTTCAGGGGGCAGATACTCAATCTGAAACAGCTGAACATCCATGTAAAGTATCAATGATTCAAAATGCACTCCTTGCAGACCATTTTGGCTTCGATCAGGTGCAGGGACTGGCTTATGTCTCTCGACCTCAAAGAGGCTTACCTCCATGTCCCGGTACATCCGTATCTCAGATTTTGCTTGGAAGAACAACATTTCCAATATTGTGGAATGTCATTCAGCCTGTCATCTGTGCCAAGAACCTTCACGAAGCTGCTGGATGTACTGACCGCCAATCTGAGAACTCGTTCAATACGCCTCATGGCGTATTTAGACGATGTACTTATTCTATCCAAATCCCCAGAGCAGGCCCAGAGAGATCTCTCCCTCATGATCCAGGTGTTACAGTCACACAGGTTTATGGTGAATATTCCCAAGAGTCACCTGGTCCCAACGTCTGGGCATGGTGATAGATACCCAGGCAGGCAAGGTGTATCTATTTGAAGACTGCAGGGATAAGATCAGGAATATGGTGAGAAATCTTCAATGTAACCAGCAAGTGTCTCTAGCATTTCTTTCTCAATTGCTGGGGACATTCGTCTCTTGTATAAACATTGTGCCCTGGGCCCGTCTCCACACCAGACCACTGCAGTGGTTCCTTCTGCCGTTCCAGAAACAACTCTACTCAGCTCGTTACACCGACGGGGAAAGTCAGACACTCCCTCAAGTGGTGGAGTTCAGCAGTGGTACTTCAGGGCTCTCCCTTTTTGAGGCAACAGGTGATCGTCATCATCATGGATGTGAGCCTACGTGGTTGGGGTGCCCACTCAAACTCACAGGTAGCCCAAGGCCTGTGGACCCCCAAGAACCTCACAGGCATGAATATCAATTTCCTGGAGCTAAGAGCAGTGTTCCTGGCACTAGCAGTGTTTCTGAAACCAGGTGCAGGGAGAACACATACTTATCCTGATGGACAATGTGGCTACACGATCTCACATAAACCATCAGGGTGGGATGAGGTCCAGCAGGTTGATGCAACAAGCAGAAGCCCTGATCACCTGGGCAGAAGCAAACCTTCTTTCTCTCCACGTCGAACATATCTCTGGAGTTTCCAACGTCCAAGCAGATTGGTTGAGCATGTCAATGCCCCATCCATCAGAGTGGCATCTTGATACAGCAATATTCCAGGACATCACTCACAGGTTTGGCACATCGTTGATAGACTTGTTCATGACACACCTGAACACGCAGCTCCCACTCTATTTCTCCCGTTTTCCATCACCAGGAGTGGAGAACACCAATGCTCTACGAGTTCGCTGGCTGGAAGGTCTCTTGTATGCCTTCCCTCCCATATGCCTGATTCCGAAGGTAATAAAAAAAGTGACCTCGGAAAGAGCGGAGGTCATCTTGGTGGCCCCCTATTGGCCTCGGTGCCCTTGGTTTGGGGACCTCATGGACTTGACGGTCTCCTCCCCGTGGCATATCCCGAGCCATCAGGTCTCCCTCAGCCAGGGGTCGGTGTTACACCCAGACCCCCAGTGGTTGAACCTAGCCATCTGGCATTTGAGGGGGATCACATGAGGCAGGCTGCTATTCCAGACATGGTAATCTCCACAATTCAGGCTGCACATCGTCCGGCCACCACCAGAATTTATCAGACCACTTGGATGGCCTATTGTAAATTCTGTAACACCATACAAGCAGTTCCACGCTCTCCATCTATAGTGAATCTTCTGTCTTTCTTGCAAACCAGTCTTGACAAAGGACTTGCTCCCAACACGTTATGGATGCATGTAGCGGCTCTTTCCACCATACTCAAATGGGACCCGTGGAGGTCTATGTCACAACACCCGTGGGTCAGAGACTTCCTTAGAGGGGCATCCAACCTTTGCCCACCAGTGCAACATGGGATCTTCCACTGGTGTACAGGCGCTAATGAGACCCCCATTTGAGCTGTTAAGACACATTCCTCTGAGACTCATTACATTTAAGACGGCCTTCTTGGTGGCCATTATGTCTGCCAGGAGGGTGTCCAAGCTGTCGGTGTTGTCTGTTCATCCGGATCTCTGTATCTTTCAACTAGACAGAGTAGTGTTACATCTGGATCTAGCCTTTCTGCCGAAGGTCAACTCTGTTTTCCATCGATTCCAAGATCTGATCCTTCCGGACTTTTGCGCGCATGGTTTCCATCTGCTGGAGCTACTCTGGCATAAATTCGATGTCAGACGAGCTCTAAAGATCTACATATGCAGGACTGCACATTTACGCAGAACTGAAGCCCTTTTCATTTCATTTCTATCATCATCCATGGGGGCTAAAGTATCACCTCAAACAATTAGTAGATGGGTGAGGTCCTGCATAACCATAGTGTATGAGACTCAATCCCTGCCTGTCCCATCTGGAATCACAGCTCACTCCAAGAGGAGTGCAGCGACATCTGCAGCATGGGTTACGCAGGCCTCTCTAGAGGACATTTGCCGGGCGGCTACCTGGGCCGTCTCATATACCTTCATCAAACATTAACGACTGGACTTGTTTAGGTCCGCAGAAGCTGCTTTTGGTCGAAGAGTGCTGCAACGGGTGTGCAAAACTCATGCACCCCTGGTCCAGCCTGTTCCCGCCCTATCTTCATAGCTTGGGTATATCCCATGTTGGACTCTCCACTGCAGTATATTGGAGAAGGACCGTTGAACTTACCTGAACAGTCTTCTCAATGCACTGCAAGGAGAGTCCAAACTCACCTGGCCATTTGGCCCAGGGGCACAGTTTCTTGGTTGTTAAGTTGTTTAATAAAGAGTTATATGTGTTTTCACTACTCCTTTGTTGTTTTTCTTTGACTGACCTACTGGGGTAGGCACTGGGCAGGACCTATTTATTATGCTAATTTTAACTCAGTCCCTGCCAATAAGGCTGAAGTATTACCCATGTTGGACTCTCCTTGCAGTACATCGAGAAGACCATTCAGGTAGGTTCAACGGTCCTTTCCCAGAAATTGTCAGTGGTGATAATTATTCTCAATCATCTTAAACCAAGAAGTCTTATTCAGGTAATAGAGAGACTAGATGAACTCACACAATTTTCATATTTTTATTGTTGTGAGCCGCCCCGAGTCTACGGATAGGGGCGGCATACAAATCTAAATAATAATAATAATAATAATAATAATAATAATAATAATAATAATAATAATAATAATTTATTTTAAGGGTATCTATGAGTTGTAAATATTTAACAAACCCAAAGAGATTTCTCTACATAAAATGAAATTCTAAACCAACCTTCTTTCTGCAATTGTTCTATACTTGGAAAATCCTTAGAGATCCCATGATTTAAATCAGTTTCCTTTCATTCAGAACAACAGAGGGAAAAGTAAATTTGGATTCAGTGAAATTTTCCTACTCATTTTAAATATTATGCTTCAGGTCTACTCTGCCTGCAAGAATTTAGATCCTAAAATATATTTTAAAAATTCATGATTAGTTATAATATTTCTAAAATGCTTAAACTTTTATTGTTAGTGATTTAGTTAGTGTTAGTAAAATAGTGATTTTTATAGAAGAAGAAAAGAATAATTGCTTAATGGCAATGTGCTGTACAATCTACTCTAGAACAAGTCTCCATTTTGGCCAATTGATTTAATGCACAGAGATAATCATGTCTGATATTTCATCCATATTGCCTATGGGTGAAATCAGTTTAACATTGTAAAATTATCTAGGATGCATTCTGCTGCAGAGGAAGAGAGGTGTAAGAAATAGTTCTTTAAAATATATCTTTTAAATTCACATTTTATTTTATAGGTCGCACACAATGAATGATTTTCTTTCATGACCCTACATGAAACTTCACTGTGTTTACTCTGGAAAATACACAAACTCTGGATTGTCTGTAACTATTCACAATGGATCTTGAAGATTAAAACCTATTTTCTAAAAGCTACATTTTAGTTCTTAGTATTATAGATAATTTTGATAAAATGATAATGCAGTTTTCAACAAATATATAGGCCATCTTTAAGTATTATAATATGTGATATACATTTTTCAAAATGTAGCAGAATACATTAATGTAACCTTAATGTATAAATTTTTAGCCTAAACATTTGATTAATGAGAATTACCAATCATCCCTTCTTTAAAAAGTGGCAATAGAACATTGAAAACAATGTTTTAGAATGAAGAAGTGTTGAGTTTATTAAATGAATAAAATTCAGCTATAAAAATGATTTTCATTTTTATTTTCTAAAAATATGTAAATTCTCACAGACGTCAGCTAAAATGAATATATGTCCTGATGCTGATTGAGCTCAATGCGTTCATACTTGAAGACTTCCAAGGTCCCTTCCAACTCTGTTATTCTAAGGCTTATGCCTACAAAACACTTTTACAACAATTTTATTCACAAGGAGCATTCACTGTCATGTGTGTTGATTTAAATGTATATAAATATAAAGGTTTCTGTGTCAGTCATGTCTGACTCACGGACACCATGCTCATCTCTGTTTCTTGGCTGAGGGGGACAGCATTGTCCAAAGACAATTTCTGTGGTTGTGTGGCCAGCATGGGTACTATAGGCCAAAAGAAATACTATTACCTTCCCATCAAAGTAGTACCTATTAATCTACTAACATTTGCATGCTTTTGAACTTCAGCTTCAACCACAACAACACAAGAGCACACAACAGATTCAAACTTAATATTAACCACTCCAAACGTGACTGTAAAACATATGACTTTAGCAATTGAGCTGTTGAAGTGTAAAACTCATTACCTGACTCCATAGTGTCAACCCCTAACCCCCAAAACTTTACCCTTAGACTATCCACGATCGACTTCTCCAGGTACCTAAGAGGCCAGTAAGGGGCATGCATCAGTGCACTTGTGTGCCTTTCGTCCCCTGTCCAATTGTCTCTCCTTATCTCATTTATCTTTTCTTCCATTCCTATATCTTTCCCTCTATTCTTCATTGACATATTTTATTCTTATATTTTTTTTTCTATTCTTTCTTTTATATATTTTACTATGTATATATTTTCTATAACCTACATTGTGTATTGGACAAAATAAATTTAAAAAAATAAATAAATAAAATAAATAAGTGGGCAGCAGCGGGGACAAGTACCAATAGCTCACCCCATTGCACAAAGCTTGGATTTTGAACCCAGGCTCTTTATCTATCTATCTATCTATCTATCTATCTATCTATCTATCTATCTATCTATCTATCTATCTATCTACCTACCTACCTACCTACCGATCTATCGATCTATCGATTTATCGATTTATCTATCATCTATTTGTGTATATACATGTAGATACATATATATAGATACACATACACACATAATCCTCAATTTACAACAGTTTATTTTGTGATTGTTCAAAGTTACAATGGCACTAAAAGAAATGACTTATGATGGGTTTTTCACATTTATGTCTTTTGCAGGATCCTCTTGGTGATCAAAATTCAAATGCTTAGAAACTGACTCATAGCCAAGTCAATGGGAAAGCCAGAATCATTTAACAACCATGTTTCTAATGTAATAATTGCACCAAGAAAGGATAAAATGGACAACTATTAAACCCAACAAAAGTTTTGGACTCAATTGTGATCATAAGTATATGTACACACACACACAGAGAGACAAATGTATATATATGTATGCACACACACACATATATAAAAGCACATACCGTATTTTTCGCTCCATAAGACGCAGTTTTTTTCCTCCCAAAGTAGGATGAAAAATCAGCCGCGTCTTATGGAGCGAAGATGCAGGCAGGGAGGGGGGGCGGCGCAAGCCCAAAAAGCAGTCGCAGCGGAGGCCAAGTCTCGCTCCGGGCTGTGCCCCCTCCGAGCGCTCGCCACCTGTCCCTGTCAGCGGTCCAGCCACCTTCACCCATCTTCGCGTTGCTTCGGAAGCCGCTCTGCATCAGCGGGAAGGAAGGCGGAAGGCAAGCAGCAAAGCGGCACTTGGCGAGCAGAGAGGCGCTTCGCTGGCTGCGGGCATTTCGGAAGAGAAAAGAGCCCGCAACACCGGGGGAGGCAGGGGGTCCCGCGCTGCAAAGCAGCCAGAGAGGATCCCGCGGGGGAAGAAGAGACTAGGGGCCTCCCCTCGGAGGCGGGTGGGGGAGGGGCAGGTAACGCGCACCGCTGCAGGAGGGATGAGGAGCCGAAGCAGCCCCCCGTCCGCCCAGCTGCCCGTCTGGGGATTTGGCAGTGCAGGCCGCTGGGCCCTCCCGCCTGCAGGATCAGCCTCGACAGCCCCCCCCCACTCGCCTAAAGGCCTGGCCGGGAGCCCGCGGGCTCGCCCCAAAAGCGCCTTCGCCCCGGAGAGCAGCCGCCGCTGACCTCTTCCTCGCCCATGGAGTGGCAGGAGCAGGCCGAGCAGAAGCACCCCCGCCCCGCGCCGGAGAAGTCGCCCCTCCGAGCCCGACGTTCCGGGCAGATGCGGCAGGAGCGAAGCTCGCCCACCCGCGGCCCGTTGTGGCTTGGGCGGAGCGGCTCGCCCGGGATGATGCTCTGCCCCGCGAGCATCTCTGGGACTGGAGGACAACCCCCCCGCCCCCCGCCCGCTTGCTCGCTCGCTCGCTCCCGGTGCGTGGGCCCGCGCTGCGTCCGACCGGGCGCCCTCATGTCGAGGTTCTACTGTACTGCCTATTTTGTCTTGAAATATCTAAACTTTATAAATATATCATGGCAAGATTCTTCTTTATGTTGTCTAACAAGTTATTCTGTGAAATTTCCTAAATTTCAGAGTTTTATCCATATCCAGGTTGTGAACTACTATTGCAGTTTTCAATATCTCTCTCTCTGTGTACTATAGTTTTTTCAGACGTGTCAGATTGATTAGTTTGCAAATCCCCAGATATTTGACTTCCTCCACTTCTCAAAAATTTGTTGAAAGGAAGAAAAAACCCCAAAGTTTTAGCGAGACTATTATTAAGTTTCTACTGTATTACAAAGTGTAGTTAATCTAGCCCAGGAGATTGAAACTCATTAAATTCTCTTTTAAAAGTGATAGCTGCTAGCTACTTTATGTAAGATGCTGCCTGGCATTGTCATACAAGTTATTATTTACCCTTGTATCTGAGCTTTAGTAGAAAGTCAATTATATTTAACATCAAAATGATCCAAGTGAGATGTTGCTTGTTTGTATATTTTCCCAATTCCCCTAGGGCAGTGTTATTGTAATAAATATTTTAGCCTACTTTTTGGCTCAAAATATTTTTTTTCTATTTTCCTCCTCTAAAATCTAGGTGCGTCTTATCAGCAGGTGCGTCTTATAGAGCGAAAAATACGGTATATGTACATATCTACACAATGTATTTTTCAGACTATAAGACACACCGGTGTATAAGATGATTTGAAAGAGGTAAGTAAAAAAAGATTTTTGTCCTCCCCAGCCCCCAGGAGGACTCTGCAGGCTTCCCAAGCTCTCTGCATTCCGTGTTTTCTGCAAAAACAGGCCCGTTTTCCACCTGTTTTTTCAAACAAAAATGGGCACACAGAGCATTTGGGAATCCTGCAGTGTTTCTGGGGGCAGGGGGAAGGCAAAAATGGCCCCATTTTTGTGAAAAAATTATTTTTGTTTTGCCCATTTTTCACAAACTTGTGTTTTTGCCTTCCCCAGGGCCCCAGGAGCACTTTGTAGTCTTCCAAACCCTCTGCGTACCCAATTTTTGTGAAAAAATGGACCCATTTTTCACAAAAATGGGGCGTGGGGATGGGCCTTCTGGAGTCCAAAAATGGCTGTGTTCAGTACATAAGACACACTGACATTTCTACCGTCTTTTGGGTGGGGGAAGAGGTGTGCCTTATACTCTGAAAAATATTTTACAAATTCCGCTATCTCTAATGGGTAAAATTGCCACAATCAAAGGGAACACCCTTCCTAAACTATTATTCCTGTTTCAAGTCGCCCCAATAAAACTTCCAAAAACCTTCTTCACCAATTTGAACAAAAAAATTAGTAAATTAATTTGGTCAAAAAAGAATGCAAGGATCAAATTAAAGTTATTACAAGACCATAGAAGCAGAGGGGGTTTTGGTCTACCAAACTTCAAACTGTATTACCAAGCCACAATTCTTAAATGGACACAAGATTGGATACTCCTAAAAAACTTAAGAGTCTTAACTTTGGAAGGCTTTGACCTCCAAACTGGTTGGCACACATTTTTAGGAACTGATAAATACAAAAAACATTCATACTTCACATCACATCACATACGAAAAAGTATAATAAACAATTGGAATCAAATAAAAAAGCAATATTACCCAGCAACTCCAAAGTGGATATCCCTTTTGGAGGCCATAACCTACCCAACCTTGTGGACAAAGGACAGGCTAATTAGATACCAACAGATTTTAAATTAAAATAATGAAATAGATCCTGGTTGACCAAGGGAATTAAGTTGGATTGGATAAATTATTTCCAAATCAAATCAAAATTTAAGGAAGATAAAAGACACTTCGGTTTCCAAAATTATAATGAGCTTGACAAGATCCTCCTGGGATCAGAGGTTAATATCATATCTAAAATTTACAGTTTACTTCTTAAACAACTAATGGTAGAGGAGCAAGTTAAACCCTCAATGATAGCATGGGCCCAAAATTTTGGTTACCCCATATACTTAAACGAATGGGAGAAACTCTGGAACTTAAACTATAAACTTACATTGGCAACTCCGTACAAAGAAAATCTTTATAAGATGGTTTACCATTGGCACCTTCCCCCAGCACGTATAGCAAAGATGTTCCCCAATTTCTCATCTCTTTGTTGGAAATGTAAAAAAACAATTGGACATGTCCAATTGCTGGTGGACATGTCCAATAGCAAAAAAATACTGGAGGAAAATTAAACTATATCTAGAACAAATCACAAAACAAACCATTCACTTAAAACCTGAAATGTTCTTGCTAGGAATATGTAAACAAAAATTAAAAACAGAAGACAGATACTTAATTTTGCATATCCTGACCACAGCCAGAATACTATATGCCCAATACTGTAAGGAAAATAATACCCCATCTACTTTACACCTCATAAATAAAATACATAAATGTGCAGAACTAACAAAAATGACCTATGAACTGCAAGAGAGAGACACATCAGACTTCTACTCAGCCTGGGATCGTTGTTATAATTGGCTGAAACATTACAAATACAGTGGTACCTCAAGATACGAACCCCTCGTCTTACGAACAACTCGAGATACGAACCCGGGGTTCAATAAAAATTTGCCTCTTCTTACAAACTTTTTTCGTGTTACGAACGGCAAACCCGAACTTCCGGGTTCGGCATTCGGGAGGCTGCTGCGAAGCCCCCCGGCTGTTTTAAAAGGTGACAGCTGGGCGGTGGGGCTTCCCAGCAGCCTCCAAATGCCGAACCCGGAAGTTCGGGTTTGGCGTTCGTAACACGAAAAAAGTTCGTAAGAAGAGGCAAATTTTTTCTAAACCGTTCGGAGGCTGCTGGGAAGCCGCGCGGCTGTTTTAAAAGGTGACAGCCGGGCTGGGGGGCTTCCTAGCAGCCTCCGAACGCCGAACGCGGAAGTTCGGGTTTGGCATTCAGCTTCGGGAGACGGCTGGCAAGCCGCCTGGGAAGCCGCCTGGCTGTTTTAAAAGGTCACAGCCGGGCTGGGGGACTTCCCAGCAACCTCCTGACTCTTTTAAAACAGCCGTGCGGGTTTCCAGCAGCCTCCGAACGCCAAACGCGGAAGTTCGGGTTTGGCGTTCGGCTTCGGGAAGCTACTGGGAAGCCACCCGGCTGTTTTAAAAGGTCACAGCCGGGCTGGGGGACTTCCCAGCAACCTCCCGACCCTGAACTTTTGCTGAACTTCCGGGTTCGGGGTTCGGGAGGTTGCTGGGAAGCCTCCCAGCCCGGCTGTCACCTTTTAAAACAGCCGCATGGCTTTCCAGCAGCCTCCGAACGCCGAACACGGAAGTTCGGGTTTGGCGTTTGGCTTCGGGAAGCTGCTGGGAAGCCGCCCGGCTGTTTTAAAAGGTGACAGCCGGGCTGGGGGGCTTCCCAGCAACCTCCCGAACCCCGAACCCGGAAGTTCGGCAAAGGTTCGGGGTTCAGGAGGTTGCTGGGGAGCCCCCCAGCCCGGCTTCCCAGACGTCTCCCGAAGCCGAACGCCAAACCCGAACTTCCGCGTTCGGCGTTCGGAGGCTGCTGGGAAGCCCTGCCGCCTGGCTGTCAACTTTTAAAACAGCCTGGGGGCTTCTCGGCGGCCTCCCGAACGCCAAACCTGGAAGTTCGGGTTTGGCATTCGGCGTTCGGGAGGTCGCTGAGAAGCCCCCAGGCTGTTTTAAAAGGCGACAGCCGGGAGGCATCATTTTTTTGCGGGGTTTTTTTTTTGGTTGCACGGATTAATTGACTTTACATTGTTTCCTATGGGAAACAATGTTTCTTCTTACGAACCTTTCGTCTTACGAACCTCCCCCTGGAACCAATTAGGTTCGTAAGACGAGGTATGACTGTATTTCAAATAAAAATTAATTAAAACTGACAAGTTCTCTTTTACCTTTCTTAGAAATATTCCAAAACCGACAAATCTGAAGTATTATCTACAAGAGAAACTGCGAACCTATCGATAGATGGCTATTCAAAAACTTTTAGGAACATTATAAACTAAAAAGGCTAGAAATAATCTGAACTAAATCTTTAAAGTCGCAATTTAGCGGTCAACAATATAGTTGACAAATCAATAGTAAAGATCTTTGGATGGTATCATTACAATTCTATAGAGTTTAAATTTGACTATATAAGTTTCAAATACAGTATATGCAAAATAAAAATGAAAATGTAAACTATGTTAATCTCAATTTATATATGTTATCCCTACTTAGTGATAAATTAATATATATCAATTCGATATATCCATGAAAATCACATTTTATAGTCATAACATTAAGTTTTTACTTTTGTGATGTGTACCACCTAGTTTATATTTTGGAAATGCTTATTTAAATGTTTTGTCATGTCTTATGTGTTATGTTTGTTTGTTTGTTTTCTTCTTTATAATCAATAAAATTTAATTTTTTAAAAAAAGACACACTGACATTTCCACCCTCTTTTGGGTGGGGGAAGAGGTGTGCCTTATACTCCGAAAAATATGTTACATATTTTTCAGAGTATAAATATATGCTACCTAAATATTATGTAAACAGCCTTTTATACCAGCGCCTGATACATTTTGCAATGTTTACCAAATCTATGGTTGGTCTTCCTCACACTGAATACTGAAGTTATTCTGGCAAGACTGGACTAGGACTTGCTTTATCTAGCCTGCAATGAATCATCGTACTTTTCATTTTTCTAAACCTCTTGTAGTCAGGCATTATATTAAGAGTCCTGCCACAGGCAACAGGGAAATACATGCAAACTTTCTATATCTCATGCTAGTAACCTAAACTGTGATGAATATGTGTTATTGGCTAGGCAGAGAGAATTATTTGTGTATTATTGTGTATTGGATAAAATAAATAAATAAATAAAAATAAATAAATAAACAAATAAACAAACAAATAAATAAATAAATAAATAAATAAATAAATAAATAAATAAATAAACAAACAAATAAATAAATAAGTAAGTAAGAAGGGATTGATTTTCTTCTGAAAGCTGTTAAAAGCTTTCCTTCTCAGGATGCTTCTTCGGCTCTTTTACACAATACAAAAATGAACAATAACTGGGCAGATTCTTTGGACATGCAAAATACGAAGTGTAAGAAGTTCCCTGAAGAGAATTTGTAGTTGCTGATTCTGAGTAATGATAGAAGGGTTTCTGCAGAAAAGGAAGAATCCGTGATATCAAATACATGTGATTATGCAAACTTTTATTCAAACAATTCATAATTTCCTGACCTATGTGGCATAAACTATGGTTTATGTCAATTGTGTTTTGATATTGCATTAGCCAAATTTGTGGCTTGATGATGTCTGGATGGGGCTGGAGGAAAAAGAATGCAGAAAAGTTCATTCTACCACTAAACTAAACCAGACTGAGAAACCAATGCCATGATGATTGCACTGACATCCCTTAGTCTCAAAAGGATTCCTCAAGCAGCTGCTGCTGCTGATTAGCACTACATTTATTGTACTAGCTGCAGTTATAGAATCTTGTAGATCCTGGAGGAAATAAAAGGTGTTTCCACTAATAATACAATATGTTGATTACTGAGGGGCAAATAACATGGATTTTGTTATTTGTTAACTAACATAGTTACTTTGTATTTTAATCTGATTTATATTCTTTCTTTTAAAGTCATGTTCAAAATTTATTAGTTTTTAACATTCCTAAACTGATAAACAAGCTGGAGACTAGCTCTTGATAAGAAAAGTTTGTTAATATAAATTGGAGTCTGGCTTATCTCTTTTGAGAACGCTAAACAACCTTTCTCCTCACAATTTATTCCCCCTCAGACCTCATTTTAATAATAACAATTTTAATGCTACTATCCTGTCCAATCCACTTTCCTCTTTTGGATTTCTTTGTTATGTTAACTATAAACAAGGATGTAAGCTAAAGATAAGGGTTAACTTTTTGAATGTCTTTTGTCTGAATATTCTGATAAATTGTAATTAAATAATCTTCCTGTCTTGGTTTGTCTCATTGGAAAATATGCACACTGAGGTACAAGCCTGGAAAAGCCATATTGAATTTCAATTCAATTTATTAGACTTGTATGCCACCCCTCTCCGTAGACTCGGGGCAGCTCACAACAATAACACAATATAAAACAAATCTAATAATTAAAAGTCATTTAAAAAATCCCTTATTAAAAAGAAAACATACACACAAGCATACCATGCATAAACTGTATAGGCCCAGGGGACATGTTTATTTATTTATTATTTAGATTTGTATGCCGCCCCTCTCCGCAGACTCGGGGCGGCCCACAGCAAGATACAGCAAATCATGACAAATCCAAATAAATTTAAAATATTTTAAAAGACTTAAAAAGAACCCCATTTATTAACAAACACACACACAAACATACCACGCATAAATTGTACATGCCTGGGGGAGGTGTTTCAGTTCCCCCATGCCTGACGGCAAAGGTGGGTTTTAAGGAGTTTACGAAAGGGAGGAAGAGTAGGGGCAGTTCTAATCTCTGGGGGGAGTTGGTTCCAGAGAGTCGGGGCCGCCACAGAGAAGGCTCTTCCCCTGGGGCCCGCCAACCAACATTGTTTAGTTGACGGGACCCGGAGAAGGCCCACTGTGTGGTACCTAATCGTTCGCTGGGATTCGTGCGGCAGAAGGCGGTCTCGGAGATATTCTGGTCCAGTGCCATGAAGGGCTTTAAAGGTCATAACCAACCCTTTGAATTGTGACCGGAAATTGATCGGCAGCCAATGCAGACTGCGGAGTGATGGCGAAACATGGGCATACCTAGGTCTCAGTTCCCCCATGCCTGGCGGCAGAGGTAGGTTTTAAGAGATTTACAAATGAGAAAGAGGGTGGGGGCAATTGTAATCTCTGGGGGGAGCTGGTCCCAAAGGGTCGGGGCCGCCACAGAGAAAGCTCTTCCCCTGGGTCCCGCCAGACTACATTGATTAGTCGATGGGAACCGGAGAAGGCCAACTCTGTGGGACCTAACTGGTCACTGGGATTCATGCGGCAGAAGGTGGTCTCAGAGATATTCTGGCCCGATGCCATGAAGGGCTTTATAGGTCATGACCAACACTTTGAATTGTGACCAGAAACTGATCGACAACCAATGCAGATTGCAGAGTGTTGGTGTAACATGGGCATACCTAGGGAAGCCCATGATTGCTCTTGTAGCTGCATTTTGCATGATCTGAAGTTTCCGAACACTTTTCAAAGGTAGCCCCATGTAGAGAGCATTACAGTAGTCGAACCTCGAGGTGATGAGGGCATGAGTGACTGTGAGCAGTGACTTCTGGTCCAAATAGGGCCGCCACTGGTACACCAGGTGAACCTGGGCAAATGCCCCCTTTGCCACAGCTGAAATATGGTTTTCTAATGTTAGCTGTGGATCGAGGAGGACGCCCAAGTTGCGAACCCTCTCTGAGGGGGTCAATAATCCCCCCCAGGGTGATGGATGGACAGATGGAGTTGTCTTTGGGAGGCAAAATCCACAGCCACTCCATCTTATCAGGGTTGAGTTTGAGTCTGTTGACACCCATCCAGACCCCAACAGCCTCCAGGCACCGGCACATCACTTCCACGGCTTCGCTGACTGGACATGGGTGGAGATGTAAATCTGGGTATCATCAGCATACTGATAATACCTTACCCCATGCCCTTGGATGATCTCACCCAGCGGTTTCATGTAGATATTAAATAGCAGGGGGGAGAGGACCGACCCCCGAGGCAGCCCACAAGGGAGCAACCTAGAGGTCGACCTCTGACCCCCCACTAACACTGACTGCGACCGACCAGAGAGGTAGGAGGAGAACCACTGAAGGACAGTGCCTCCCACTCCCAACTCCTCCAGCCGGCGCAGAAGGATACCATGGTTGATGGTATCGAAAACCGCTGAGAGGTCGAGAAGCACCAGGACGGAGGATAAACCCCTGTCCCAGGCCCGCCAGAGATCAGATATTGGCCTTCAGGACTCATACAATTCAAAATGTCTAAAACAGTTTATATATATATATATAATCTGTTTTAGACATTTCTGTTTACAATCTGTTTTTACAGGTTTGTATATATACAAAACTGTAAAAATAAGGAGACTTTTGAATTTAAGAAAAATGTATTATAAAATAGTGACACCATATTTTCTCCAAAAGACAAAAAATAAAAATAAAATAGGAAAAATAAAAATAAAATGTAGTCACATTTTCCCTTGTACATGGAAATTTTCTTGGTTAGTAAGAGGGGGAGTAGATTTGGCATCTTTCTGATTCTGCATCAGTATCAGTATTCTTCTGATTGATACAAGGTAATGTTATTTTTTCTATTATTCTAGCCTCTGGGAGTTGATATTATTTGTCCCACTGGATAGTCATAGAAGTGCAACCAATTCTAGATCTGCAGTATCGAGGGGTAGGGGGACAGCAGGTATTAAAGTATCCAAACACTCTCATAAGGTTGGCTAATGGTTAACTATATTTGACTAAAGATTGTTAAACTTCAGACTCATTTACGGAAAGTATTGGATAGCTGCAAACGTGTGATTCCTATAACTATTGGCAGAATAAATGCAAAATAGGTATCTGGATATCAAATATAATTTAATTAATCAACAAATTTCTACAGTGCCTATTTCATCTGAGTCCTTCTGAATGCTTTACAATAAATGTTAACAAATAATGTTAAGAACTGGAAGAAAGGGAAAATTGTTGCCATAATAATTTTGTTGTTAGCTTCTGCTACTTATCAATCCTGGAATCCAAGTGATTATTTTTCCTTTTGAAGAATTGGAAGCAATGCCTGAAAAGCTGAACTATTTCCTTCATTTGTTTGTTGCTATTTATTCCAGTAATATTTCCTTCTCCCTAAACATAAAATGATGAAGGGATAGTAGTGTCTGGAAGAAATGTGGTGAGATATCAAAATTGCTGAACTGAGGTTTGGTAGTCAGACATTGCCTGAAGAGCTATGAAGAGCTGGCTGCTCTTGGTTGTTGCTTTTCTTCTCTGGCAGAGCTGCTCTTCTCAAAATGGTAAGTTAAGAAGAAGAGAAATCAAAGGGTTACTACCGTGTTTCCCCGATAGTAAGACAGTGTCTTACTTTCTTTTTACCCCCAAAAGCCCCACTAGGTCTTACTTTCGGGGTATGTCTTACATACCCCCTCCCGCCGTTTCCCGACTCCACTCACCAAATTGACAGGGTGAAGTCGGGAAGACCCAGGGAAGGTTTCTTCGGCCGCCCAGCAGCTGATCTGCTCGGCAGCGCGGCAGCAACCCTGGCGGCGGTTCCCTCCGCTTTGACGGCGCTGGTCCGCTCGCTCGTCCCCGCAACCGACCCGCTTCCCCGACACGCGTCTGGAGGGGAGGAGCCGCTCTGCGCAGTTGGGCAGCCCTGCCTGCCGGAAAGGAGGCGGGCGAAGGACGGCGCAGCTCCGGCCGCCCGCTCGGCTCGCTTCTACAACTTCGGACCAGCGCCGTCCTTCGCCTCGCATTTCTGGGTTGGCGAGCTTGGATTGTTTTTCCTGCGAGCGCTGGTCCCCGCTAAGCCTTCTGCGCCTGACTCGGCGAGGCGAGAGGGAAGAAGGAGAAGCGCAAGTGGATGCGGAGCGCCCAGGAGGCATTTATCCGTCCTTCGCTCCGCATCCACTTGCACTTCTCCTTCTTCCCTCTTGCCTCGCCGAGTCAGGCGCAGAAGGCTTAGCGGGGACCAGTGCTTGCAGGAAAAACAATCCAGGCTCGCCAACCCGGAAATGCGAGGTGAAGGACGGCGCTGGTCCGAAGTTGTAGAAGCGAGCTGAGCGGGCGGCCGGAGCTGCGCCCTCCTTCGCCCGCCTCCTTTCCGGCAGGCAGGGCTGCCCAACTGTGCAGAGCAGCTCCTCCCCTCCAGACGCATGTCGGGGAAACGGGTCGGTTGCGGGGACGAGCGAGCGGACCAGCGCCATCAAAGCGGAGGGAACAGCCGCCAGGGTGCCGCGAACTGCTCCAACGCCTCCCTCGCTTTTAGTACCGTGTTTCCCCGAAAGTAAGACATATGTCTTACTTTCGGGGTATGGCTTATATTAGCCGACCCCCCTGAAACCCCCCATATGTCTTACAATCGGGGGGGTCTTACTATCAGGGAAACACGGTAAGCAAAAGCGTTTCTATGGCATTCGTTAATGGAACAGTTATTTTTAAGGAAGTTAAAGTGTTGCTGCGATTTCGCTGAGGCTTCCTTCGCTGGGAAACTCCACCTCCGGACTTCCGTTGCCAGCTGAAGGGCCCGTTTTCGCACTGGTGGGATTCCCCTGCTGGGATTTCCCTGCAGCATCACTAATATTTTAAAAGAAAAATTTAGATTTTTAAAAAGAATGCTAAAATAAAGTTTATGGCATTGAAGAATAATCTGGTGTATTTTTACAGTAGCCATAGAGACTTTGCTAGTTTGAGACTTATATACAGGTAGTCCTCAACTTACATCCATAATATTGAGCCCAAAATTTATGTAGCCAAGTGAGAAATTTCTTAAGTGAGTTTTGTCTCATTTTAAGATTTGTCTTCCCACAGTTGTTAAATGAATCTTTATAGTTGTTAATGACCTAGTTGTTAAGTGAATATGGCTTCCCCATTGATTTTGCTTCTCAGAATTCATAAAAGGGAATCACAGTTGTCATAAATATGAACCAGTTACCAAGCATCTGAATTTTGATCACATGACCATGGAGATACTGCAACAGTATTGTGAAAAATGATCATAAGTCATATTTTTCATTGCCATTGAGCTATTGTAAGTGGAGAATTACCTGTAATGATTTGCTTCTAAAAGGAGCAGAATGGTATAAAAGTTATCCAAGCTACAAGTCTTCGGAGAGGGGCGACATACAAATCTAATAAATAAATAATTTAAAAAAATTCAGGAGTAACAGAACAATATATTTTCCATATAGATAAGGAATAGAGTTCACCTGATAACTGTTTTTATCCAGGAGAATTTTGGGTTGTTTACCTTCTAGAAACACAATGGGAGAACACAATATCTGATCCCAAAGACCTCTCTATAAAATTAGGATCTGCTGTTACGAAAAATCTGTCATGACAGGGTTAACCTTCTATGGCACAGAAGGGTAATTGTGCTTTCTAAACCCAAACTTGGTTTAAATCAAACTGGAGAAAATGAAATCATTTTTCAATGAAATTATTTTAAATTATAATCAGGGGAATTATAAATTTAAAACCATGGTTACAATTACAAACTAGAATTTGGTGTATGAGAAAGAAAGGTGGCATAAGATACCAATATTCATTAATAATCAATGGAAAGAATTTGCATAATTTATGTGTTATGTATTGTGTCCTTCTAATGGTGCAGAGACTCCTATTGCTGATTCTACCACTTCCAGGAGACTGTTACCACTAGTATTGAATTCCTCTTCACCAGGTATTAAAATAGTGTGATGCCAATTAACAATTTGAAAGTATTTTTTTAAGGAGAACTAAAAGTGGTATTCAGTAAAGATATAGTTTCCTGGCATCAGTTCTAATCAAATACATACATAGATATTTGAACATGCTGAAAAAATAACCACACTCTTATTCAGGTTAACTGACTACATTTGCTGAATTCTTGCGTTAATTAATTGTTAAGAGACTTTCCCATTTTGCATATGGCAGTTTAAGCAACATAACTGTAATAATAATTTGGAGCAGCAAAGAAGTTAGATAAGGAACTGCATTATCTTTCAATGTTTTTGTGAGCAAAATCACTTGTTCAGTTTGTTTTATATCCTCATACCTTTTATGACCTTGGTCCAAAAATAAGCCAGGGAAGGAGCCTAAGGAAGCAGCGGAAGGGGTAAAAATTTAATTCCCTTTCTAGATGTTGCTTTCCAGTTACATGTAGCTGCATTGGAACCACAGATGGTCCTCATTATTTTGTCAGAGCATAGATACCCTACAGGATGCCAGCAATGTAGAACATTGATAGAAAATAGAGGAACATAATAACTTCATAACAATATTTCTGTTTTTCAATACAAGTAATTTGCACTGCTCCACAAGTAGAAAATGGTAGATATTTTCCTCTGTGGACTCGCTACAACTTTGAAGACATAATCTACACATCATGTAACCCAGGATATATGCTTGAAAGTCATAAAAATTCCTCTAAATGCACCAAAGGTGACTGGTCGCCATATCCAAAATGTGTCAGTAAGTAATTTTTATGATACTGTGCATATTTTTTTAAATTCAATGCCAAATTGAATGATAATACAGTATTTCCTCAATTTTTGCGGGGGATGCATTCCGAGACCGCCCGCAAAAGCCGAATTTCCGCGAAGTAGAGATGCGGAAGTAAATACACCATTTTTGGCTATGGACAGTATCACAAGCCTTCCCTTAACACTTTAAACCCCTAAATTACCATTTCCCATTCTCTTAACAACCATTTACTCAACATTATTACTGGTACTCACCATTGAATAAGACACTTAGTGATCCTGATATTTATAAACATAATTATTTATTAACAATACTAATTATTTTTTTGTTATTTATTTGCAAAAATTATTAGTTTGGCGATGTTGTATGATGTCATCGTGCGTGAAAAACCATGGTATAGAAAAAAACCCTCAAAGTATTTTTTAATTAATATTTTTGAAAAACCGTGTTATAGGCTATTCGCGAAGTTCAAACCCACGAAAATCGAGGGAGCACTGTATATTCAACTGATAATATATTCAGTTGTTTACACCATATTTCTGCAGTACTCAAGGTTGATCTTTTCCTGTTACTTTCACTTAATCATGGATAAAATATAAATGGCATCTTTTTCATATGGCAGTGTTTCTCAACCATGGCAGCTTTAAGGCATGTGGACTTCAACTCCCAGAATTCATCAGCCTGCATATGGCAATCAGTGGCAAGTCTAGTCTGACTTCATATTCCCTCCTGTTTTTCAGATTTATATTTTCTCTCCTATGCTTTGTAGCATATGAGTGAAAAGTGCTCAGTTTGAGCAAGGTTGAGTTAAGTTTAAAAGTCAACCCTTTATTATAGAGGAATCACGTAGACTTCAAAAATAAAAAAGGTAGTGTTGAAAAAAGCTACCAAAAACACTTAATGTAGGATGCTCTGTAGTAAGGTAAAGACATTCTAATTACAGGATTAAAAAGAGGACTATAAAATCGTAAAACAACTGTAATATCATTCCCATTTCCTAAGTGTTGCAAAGTTCCAGAAATAAAACACTTATTCAAGTTTGGCTTTTGTCAGAATAAAGAAATTGGGCATTTTCTGGCATTTTAAAATATTTGTGATTAAATTTCTTTATAAATTTAGATAGTTCTTGAGTAACAACCACTCGTTCAGTGACTATTCAATATTAAAACCTCACTGAACAAGGGGATTTATGATCCGTGAAGTTACAGTTATTATGGCATCCATTGCAGTCATTCAAATCAGCTTTTTATTTTTGTAAGAAATTTCCTGAAGTTTGGAAATTACTTTGCATGTTGTTGAATTTGATAAAATATCTTAGAATTCAACTGTTTAAATAAAAAAATATTGTGTTGAACTAGTAAGAATATTTTTAAAATACGATGGCTGTCATGGATAGACTGCCATTAATCAAATTTTACAGCTTGCCTCCAGAAGTTGCGAACGCCCAACACTGGAAGTTTTTAAACAGATGTTGGATAACCATCTGTTTGAAGTAATGTAGGGTTTCCTGCCTAAGCAGGGGGTTGGACTAGAAGACCTCCAAGGTCCGTTCCAACTCCGTTGTTGTTGTTATGGTTGTTGTTGTTGTTGTTATTATTATTATTATTATTATTATTATTATTATTATTATTGAAACAGATAAATACTACTTGTCTGTAGTATTCCTGGAGTAGAATTTTTCTTGCAGAATGCTTCCATTTGTGAAAACAAAGACTGATTCAAACCCATAATGGTTTCACCTTTAAATGTATTTCTACTTAGTCTACTGAAATCAGTAGAATAAGTTTTCATTATGGAATATAAAGTTGGGTAATCCATTCTGATGATGAGTATATTAACCTAATATTTTGAAATGACACACAAGATAACTTTCTAACAACTATGAAAATGAGTGGAATAGGTTGATGTTTTGGAACTGATTAATTGTTTGTCTTCCTTCAAAGGAAGACAGTGTGGCTTTCCTCGTATAGAGAATGGAGCACTATCCTGGTCCAACATATACTATAGTGATGTTTCTTTTCCCAAAAGAGTGGGAGAAACAATTGGTTTCAAATGTAATCATGGTTTTCTGCCAAGAAATAAAAAACATTGGGATAGAATCAAATGCACTGATTTTGGCTGGGATCCAGAACCTCAATGTTACAGTAAGTGCATCATTGTTTAAATTTCACTTTTATGACTTTGGAAAGCCCCAATGATATTTAATTTTTTTAAAAAAATCATAATTAGCATTAATCTATTTTAAAAACTTCTATTGGTAGCATTCTATATTATATGTAGGATTGAAGAGATTCAAAGGCAATATTATTTCGCAACTTCTTAAAACAAACTGAGAAGGTCTTCAAACATCTTTGCTTTGTTAACTTATAAACCAGTTTTCCACACTTTTAAATACAATTTTGCAAAGAGTTACATATTATAGTTTTCTTATATATTTTTATTATCTGAAATTTAACAAGAAAAAGAAAAAATAATGTGTAATATTGCATTTATTTTATGAATTTTTAGAAATTGGAGTAGTCAAAAAAACTACAGTTGGTTAATTACCAGAAAATCCGAGAACCCTGAGCATGTTTTCAATTTCAACAAAAAATTCAATCAAATTATTTTTATTGTATCTTTTTTTCTTTCTTTTTCTATTTTTCTTGGGGGGGTGTTGTTGCAATTTTTGCTTTTTCTTTTATTTTCTTCTTCCTTATTTTATATTAGTTTATGTTAGTTTCTTTTTCATGTTTAAACATTTTAATAAAAATTGTATTATATAAATATGTATCTATTTTTTCTATTTAGAACAGTGCATTCCCCCTAAACCAGTGATGGGCAACCTTTTGAGCTTGGGGTGTCAAAATTCGCCAAAAAACTGAGCTTAACTCGGGTGGTGTGTCACCTTGAAAAAAAAACTGGGCGGCATAGAAGTATATATATATATATATATATATATATATATATGTATGTATGTATGTATGTAGGTAGGTAGGTAGGTAGGTAGGTAGGTAGGTAGGTAGGTAGGTAGATAGACAGACAGATAAACAAACAAAAAATAAATAAATAAAAATAAAAATAAATAATAAATCCCTTCTTTTTTATTAAAAGAAATTAATAATAAAACAAAACAAAACTCTATTACTATTAAAACTAAAACAACCAGCAAATTCAAAAACATAACTATTAATAAAAACAGGTGAGGGTTGGGGTTTTTTCTCTCTGTTATTATGTTTATGTTTATGTTATTATATGTTTTAAATCAAGAGTCACTTCTCTCTCTCTTTCTCTCTTTCCTGTCATTCTCTGCCTCAATCATTTTCTCATTTCTCTTTTTTTTCTCCCCTTTATTCTATCATTTCTCTCTCTCTCTTTCTATCTTCTCTCTCTCACTCTTTCTCTCTCTCTCCCTTCCTTTCTTTCCTTCTCTCTTCCTTCCACTTTTTTCTCTTTCTCTCTCTCTCTCTCCCTTCCTTTCTTTCTCTTCCTTCCACTTTTTTCTCTTTCTCTCTCTCTCCCTTCCTTTGTTTCTCTTCCTTCCACTTTTTTCTCTTTCTCTCTGTCTCCCTTCCTTTGTTTCTCTTCCTTCCACTTTTTTCTCTTTCTCTCTCTCTCCCTTCCTTTCTTTCTCTTCCTTCCACTTTTTTCTCTTTCTCTCTCTCTCCCTTCCTTTCTTTCTCTTCCTTCCACTTTTTTCTCTTTCTCTCTCTCTCTCTCCCTTCCTTTCTTTCTCTTCCTTCCACTTTTTTCTCTTTCTCTCTCTCTCCCTTCCTTTCTTTCTCTTCCTTCCACTTTTTTCTCTTTCTCTCTCTCTCCCTTCCTTTCTTTCTCTTCCTTCCACTTTATATTTATCTCTTCCTTCCTTCCTCTCTTCCTCCCTTTCTCTCTCCCTCTCGTTCCCTTTTCTCTCTTCCAGCGGCCCCTGCGAGCCAACCACCGTTCGTGGTGGGCTCCGACGCTTGGCGCCGCGCCAATCAATATTCCCTCTAATTTTTCCCCGGTGTGGGCAGAAAAGTATAGTGTCTGAGCGGCAGTCCCTTTGGGACTGGGCAGCATAAAAGTAATAAATAAATATATAAATAAATAAATATAAATAAATAAATAAATATTCATGCCTGAGCAGTGCTATGTATTTTGTCAATAGTTAATGAATCTAACAATAGAGGTTCTCAAATTCTGAAACAGATTCCTAAAAAGATAAACCAATTTATGTAACCCACTTTATGAATAAATTAATCCTTTCACTGGCATAAGGGCTAGGCAAGGAAATACTTTTAAATTTCATGTTATAATATATGTTAAATAAAACAATTACATAATTGTATAATTTAATTTTCAAATATTTAATTTAAAATATGATATTTATGACTATGTTTTGATGGGATGAATGAACTTGCTTACTTTTGTTGACATCTGAATCAATGTCTGATAATTGCAAAAAAACCTTGAGTCAGAGAAGTAGAAATGCCACAAACGTTTATCAGCACTGTCAATGAATTGATTATTAGGATTGGGTAAGAAGCTTTTTGAAAATACCTAAAAATGTTTCCATGCTAAAAAGCCAAAAATGTAAAAAATGATTTGAAATAGTAAATTTCACTATTAAAAAGTCACTCAAAAGATTATGGAATTACCAGTATGCTAGTGGGGATATATGAAACAAACATTTTCAACAGAAGCAATGCACAGTAACATTTGTTATCATAATTTAAATGATTTAGTTGGCAGCTCATACACTTCTTGCCGTTACTTAAAAAAAGAAGCTGAAAATTGGTTTGTAAGCATAGCAATGCTCACAATTCCAAATTTGATTATTATGTCTGAAACAAATATTTTTAAAAATTCCTACATACCACTTCCAAACCAATGTTGAACTTCTTACTTTATAGAGAAGAAAACAATTTCTAGCTTTGTTTTCCAAAACCCATAAACATTGAAAGAATTGCTATCTCCTCTTATAAATTCTGTGCAGTATTAGGAGAACTCGAGATCCGCCACCCACCTTACAGAGAGATACTGGTGCTCCGCCCCACTCCTCCTCCTCCCCCGGGATTTCCTCTTTCCCGCTCCAGACTTTCCCTTATTCCCCCTGCAAACAACACCGGGGGAACTAGGCATCTCACCTCCCGCTTGTTCCTGGCTGTGCTTGTCCACCGGCTGTTCTCTCCGGCACCTGGGCCAGGCGGCTCAGGGGACAGCGTGGTGCTTTCCCCCGGCCCCAGCCCAGCCTGACCTTCACACCAGGCGGTTTCTCAGCCGCTGGCGAGACTGTTCCCTCGGTATGGGTGGAGTGGGGAGGAGGAGGATGACTGGCTGCCCGGCACTTTGAAAATGCTGCCGCCGCCCCCCTCAGCAGGGGGGAGGGAGGAGGCCACTCCCCCCCCCCCCAGGAAAGAGTTGCAAAAAAGCAGCGCATTTGAAAAGCGCGCTGCTTTCTCGGAAAGCCGGCTTTCCTGGCCGGCACAGGGCTTTCCCGCCGCCGCCGCCCCCGGAAAACACAACGGAAGATGACAGGCAGGGCAAAGCGGGGTGGAGCTACGGGAGGCTCAAGAAGGCAGCCCCGCGCTTTTCTTTCGGCGGAAGAGGAGGAGATCGGGCGGGCGGGGGCAGCACCTTCTACTGCCGGCGCCTCCCCCCCTGCGGGCTGGCAGGGGGATGGGGAGTGCGCGCCCGTGGAAAAGGCTGCGGGGGGGGGTGTATTTTGGGGCGGGCGCTTCTTCCCTGGCCGGACAGGCATGCTTGTGCTGCCAAAGGCAGCGTGTGGGCGAGCCTGCACTCTGCAGGCTCGCCCATACAGAAGGAGGAAGGAGGCAGCTGGGAGGCGGCCGCGTGTCACCGAAAATGGCTAGGCGTGTCAGTGGTGACACGCGTGTCATAGGTTCGCCATCACTGCCCTAAACACTTGCCACATGGTCATGTGACTTATAACTATGGGAGTACTTTCATAGACGGTGATGAGATTTCATATAATTGTGATATGGGGTATTATCCTGAACACCATTTACCAATAGCTACATGCAGAAATAATGACTGGTTTCCCACATTGAACTGTGTATCTGCAGGTAAACATCACTTAGATCCCTTCTATGTATTTCTCACTATTGGAGAACAGTACACATTCCATCTAATTCATCTTCCATTCCTTAATCTGGCCTACTCCACTCCAGTTGCACAACCAGTTGCACAAAATAGATGTAAAAGAAGTTATGTTGCTAACAAATTAAAAAGTCCATGTCATGTGTTCCCTCGGTATAGCTTAATATAGAAGAATAAAACAGATACAGAAATGATTCCAAAAGTGTTAATTATTTTCATTTTCATTTCATTTTCATTCAGCAATATCTGCCTTTTCAGCATGCTTGTTCCTTATTTTGCTATTTCTGTTTTCAAAAGAAAGGAAAGTTTAACCATGGTGTCATTTTTTTCTTTTCCAGTTCAATGTTATAAAGGGCAATAAAATAGCTAGAACCATTGTTACTGAATCTACATTCTAAAGTGTCTGTTCCTAAATAATTGTGTATGCATTGTTTATTTTACAGATATTCATCAATCAACTGGGTGAAAGACAATTCATCCATTCTCTTTTTTCTTCTATAAACACTCTAGAAGAATGAGAGGTAGCAGTCTGCTCTTATTAATTCTATAAGCATGATTTTGGTAGTTTTATACAGATGCCATAGGTAGAATCCTACTGGAGAAAGGTTCAGCTGTATAATAAACTCAAGGCAGTCCATGGTTTATAAAGCTGAGATATACCGCACAGAAATCACAACTTAGAACAAATATATCCAAAATGCATTTGTACCCTCTATTTGTATCTTTATTTACTGCTTTCTCTTTGTTTTAATAACTGAATTCACTGAACTGCTTTCAACTGCATTAAATCATCTTTACATTTAAAAATAATAATCAGCTTTAGATTTTAGATTTTTTTTATTAATGAACCAACATATTTATAATGACTTTTTCTAGTTAATGAATCCCCTGGAACTTTTATTAAATGTTCTATATCAATATATGAATTTTTCTCTTATAATTATAGATAATATAGTCTAGATATAAGATTCTTGCTGTTATTCCTATTAAGCATGTGTGAGCACTCTATCAAATATTCAGGCATATATCACTTGAAATAATGCTGAGCTCCAAGCATAATTTTATTTGGAAATTAAAACCAGGACTCTGTAGCACCCGTGTAATGAACATTTTTATTCCATTCTCATCAGAAAGATGACTTTACAAAATCTGAATTACAGAATAGTATAAACCTATGATGGTGAACCTATGGGATGCGTGCCACAGATGGCACACGGAGCCATATCGGAGGGCACATGAGGTGTTGTTCTATGTCAGCTCCAGCATACATGCGTGTGTGGGCCAGCTGATTTTCAGCTCTTGGGAAAAACCGTTTCTCCCTCCGGATGCTTCAGGGAAGCTTCCCTGAAGCCCCAGAGGGAAAACAATCTTTGGCTCTTGTCTTCTTTGCTTGGCCCTCTCTCTCCTTCGCTTTAAAACACGTTCCTGCCTGCCCGGAGGCAGGGAGCTGCTTTTTCTGCACCTTCCTAGCTCAGCTCTGGGATCTTTGTGGGCTGGGAAGCGTCAGAGCAAGAACTTATGGAGCTGCATCGGCCTCCAGGATGGTGGGGGTTCTGGGGGTGGGAGAGAAATAGAAAAAGAAAGTAGATTGGAAAGAAGCAAAGCGGCTGGCTGTGGAGAAATGGTCCTTGATCCTCTTTTTAAGAATTGACAATTCTGAGTCCCTGAGAAGAACTGGGGAACTTGAGGAACTGGAACTGCTGTGGAGGGCTGATAGCACTGGCTGCACTTCAAGAACTCACCTGCAAGGCCATGTTTGTACCTGTGGCTGTGGTCGGTAGCCAAGCCTGGGGTCCCTTCACATGATCACTGGGCTGCTCAGAGCTGCTCTTGGTGAAAGGCAAGCACCATGCAGGTGCAGAAAAGTGCTGGCCAAAATCAATAGATATCCTGGTGCTGATTGGGTTCAATGGTTTCATCATGGCTTATGCATACAAAGCCCCTTCAGAAATATAACACTTATTCATAAAGAGTATGTGTATATGTATGTGTGGGTGCATATGTATATATGTATGCATGTGTCTCTGTGTTTGCATGTACCTTGTGTGTGTGTGTGTGTGTGTGTGTGTGTGTGTATATATATATATATATATATATATATATATATATATATATATATATGTTTTCATAGATTTTCACGGGTATATGTATGTAGATTGTTCTACTCAAAATATTACACGGGGCAAAACCCGAACTCAGAACAATATATGTATGTATGTATGTATGTATGTATGTATGTATGTATGCATACATATGTATGTACTGTATGTATGAGAGGTGGATTCCTCCCAGTCAGGTAGCAAGCTGCTGGTGACATCACAAAGATGCCATGGAACCAGTTCTGTTGGTGACGATCTGTGGATGCTGCCATCTTTTTTTGGGGGGGAGGGGGTTGCGGTGGGATTTGGGTGAGTAATTTTTTCTGGTTTTTTCTTCTTCTGTGCATGTGCAGAAGCCAGGTTTCTGGCACTACACATGTGTTGCAATCATGTTTTTGGCTTTTTTTGGGGGGGGATAATTTTTCATCACTACGCATGTTTGTGTGCATGAACCACATGCATGCCCACAAGGCGCAGCCTGGCAGAGCAGGAGGAAGCGAACTGGCTGTGATGTAAGTTAGAACCCACCCCTGGTATATATGTATGTATGTATGTATGTATGTATGTATGTATGTATGTATGTATGTATAATTTAAACAGCCTTTGTCACTAGCTTGTGGCAATAAATTTTGCAATGTTTATCAAAACTCTGACACAAAGTCCTCCTCACTGTTTACATTGTCCACCCTGCAATAAATCATCCTGCCTTTCATTTTTCTAAATGACACTTGTCTAATATTCAGACATTATATCAGAGTTCTGACATAGACAAAAAAAACCCCTTCATGCATTCTTCTGCCATCCAGTCTTCCTATTATCAAAACTGTAATGAAGATGTATTGTTGGGTAGCCAGAAAGCATTATAGAAAAGAGCTGATTAAAAAAAATATGTTAAAGGCCTTCCTTCTCCTGATGCTTCTTAAGCATGTCTTTTGTTGTTCTTTTAACCATTTGGTTGTTCTTTTAACCAACTCTTGGCAACTTTAGAGGCAAGTGCTCTCCTCATTCCCATTTCAGTATTTTCACATGATACAAAAATGGATTCCAGCTGAGGCTCTGAGTGGATTTTGTGTCTTTAAACATGGAAAAAAAGAGAGTAAGAAGTTACCGGAAGAGAATTTCCAACTGTGATCATGAATGAATAAGTAGAAGGGTTTCAGCAGAAAGGACATCAAGTGTACATCATTATGAAAACATGTATTCAAACAATTTCATCTGCACAATATTCTCCTGACATATGTAACATAAAGGTGGTTTATGCCAGATATCCTTTGGTATTGTATTAGTCAACGACTTGAAGATTTATGGAGGCGCTGGAGGAAATAGAAGGCCCAAAAGTTGATTTTAAGGCGGATGCTAGCTCTATAAAATAAACCAAATCAATGCCATGTTGGTCAGTACTGCATTTATTGTAGAGTAATAGAAGCTTGTAATTCCACACATGGTTTTCTCCCTCCCTTTATCTTCATGTGAATTAGGAAGGGGATTGTCTGAGACATTCAAGTTACTTTCTAGCCTTGTCTCAGGCTCAGCTTTTCTGATTGCTGCCAAAGCCATTAACTCTGCCCTCTATACCCTGTTTTCCCCAAAATAAGACAGTGTCTTATATTAATTTTTTCTCCCAAAGATATGCTACGTCTTATTTTCAGGGGATGTCTCATTTTTTTTCAATGAAGAAAAATTCACATTTATTGCGGAACAAAAAAAAAGAACATTTATTATATACTGTACAGTAGTTGTCATCACAAACCAGCATAACCAGACAAACTGTGAATCCTATCAATAATTTCTTACTACTACCGTACCATTATTTCCTTGTACAACAATTATACTTCTTTCAAATATATGTTATATATGTTCTGTTCAGGAATGCTGCAAAATGAAATGTCTCCTGCGTTTTACTTTCGGGGGATGCCTTATATTAGGCAATTCTACGAAACCTCTCCTATGTCTTACTTTCAGAGGTGACTTATTGCAGCAGAGGCGGAATAACAATGCGGACACAGAGCTGGATTTAAACTGGGTCATTTTTATTAATTAAATTAAAATTAATTTAATTCAACCTAACATGGACCCGCAGAGGTCAACTGAAAACATTCGTGGCGGAAATGATGTAATAAAAACTTCTGGGGCAACTTGGGGCATAGCTCCATGCTGAGCCAGGTGAAGGGGCCACGCCCTCACCTGAATCCCAGCCATGCCAGGCATGCAGGAGGTCTCGCCGTCCAATCCCTGAAAGGGAATTGAAATGGGCGAGACCCAGAGGCAAGTTCTCCCCAATTGCTCAGATCGATTTAAAAGGCACCATGAGCTCTTGGAGAGAATCTGCCAATCATCCCCAAAGATGCCCAACGGAGAACATGCAGTTGCTAACCACCTCCCAATTTCTGCCCCTAACCTGCCAACCCAATGATCAGAGGTAAGCCAATTAGAACTAATCGGGGAACGAAACACCCCCGAACCATCCATCCCACACCGCAGTGTGGAATAGGTGAAAAAACGGTCACAGGAAAATGCCGAGACCACCAAAAATTCCTATTCGGCCCCTTAAGGGCGACCCCTGTAGCACACTGAAAGATTAGGAGGGTGGGCGGGTGTTTGCCTGCTCGTTGTCTGTGGCAAAAAGGAAGCCCCGACCCTGCGCAGCCCTTTATAAAGGGCTAGCAGGCCCCGCCCTGACAACATCATCGGTCAGCGCCAATGACAGGCATGGCCGGGATCTCGCAAAATCTCGTGAGATCCCGGGCAAACAAGATGGTGGCTACGCCAAGGGCCATGTTTCCCTGGCCCTGCTGCAAATCTGGGCTGGAGGTAAGTCGCCGGCTGGGCATTGCAGGGAATTGAAATGGTCGAGACCCAGAGGCAAGTTCTCCCCAATTGCTCAGGCTGGTTTAAAAGCCACCATAAGCCCTTGGAGAGAAATCTGCCAATCATCCCTAAGGATGCCCAATGGAGAACACACAGTTGCTAATCCCTCCCAATTTCCACCCCTAACCTGTCACGGATCTCTATCTTGGCGCCCTGACTCCCCCCTATCAGCGCCAGCTCACGCAGGGAACTCTACAGGTCCTGTAAAACAGTGGCGTTCCCCTGTTCTGACAGGTGAATGCTGTCAGCACGGTAAAGCCATGGCTGATCAACTGACCACGGGACAAGGCGTCAGCGATGTCATTATCAAGCCCGGGGACATGACGGGCCAAAAACAATGCATTTAGGGACAAGGACCTGTGCACAAAATGGTGGACAAGCCGCATAACCCTGTCATTCTTAGAAGACAGGGCATTCACAACATGGACAACAGCGAGGTTGTCACACCAAAAGTGCACAGTCTTGTCCTTAAATTGCTCCCCCCAGAGCTCTAAAGCCACCACCAGTGGAAAGAGCTCCAAAAATGTTAGATCCTTGACAACAGGAGAGGCCCTCCATTCCGGAGGCCACATAGAATAGCACCGCTGGTCGCCCAAAATAACTCCGAACCCGCGGGACCCTGCGGTGTCCGAACACAATTGCAACTCAGCTTCCAACAGAAGCTCGTGCCTCCAAAAGAACAGACCATTAAAGTGGGCTAAAAAGCCTTGCAATATGCACAGGTCATTGCTGACCCCAGCACGCAAACGCGTTCGATGATGGGGCAAACGAAGCCCCTTCATTGCTGTATAGAAATGATGGGAAAAGGCCCTGCTGGGTGCCACCACCCGGCAGGCAAAATTAAGTAGCCCGGCCAACTTCTGAAGCTGGCGAAGAGTCAGCTTACAGGTCGCTAAAATCTTATCCAATCTATCTTGAATCTTAAGGAGCTTTTCAGAGGGCAATCTACAAGATTGCTCAACAGTGTCCAATTCAATACCCAAAAAGGTAATCCTGGTGGCAGAGCTTTCGGTCTTCTTGGGGGCCAAGGGAACCTCCAGATGAGCACAAAGAGCTTCAAAGGCCGACATCAGAGCCAAGCACTGCTCCGAATGCGTAGGCCCAGCCATCGGGAAATTGTCAAGGTAATAAATTACCGAACCCGAACTGGATCGCCTCCTAAGAGCCCACTCCAAGAAGGTGCTAAAGCTCTCAAACAGAGAACAAGATATGGAGCAGCCCATGGGCAATGCTCTGTCCACGTAATAGCCACCCTTGAAGTGGAAGCCCAGGAGCTCGAAATCATCTGGATGTATGGGGAGGAGCCGGAATGCACACTTAATGTCGCATTTATGCATTAGGGCTCTTGCACCACACCTCCTAACCATAGCCACCACCACATCAAAAGATGCGTAGCGGACTGAACAGAGCTCATCAGGAATGTAATCATTCACTGACTCCCCTTTAGGGAAGGACAAGTGGTGAATCAACCTAAATTCACCACTGGCCTTCTTGGGAACCACCCCCAAAGGAGACACCTGGAGAGCGGGTGAAGGCGGGCACTCAAAGGGGCCCAATACCCTGCCCTCGGCCACCTCCTTCTGTATTTTAGCCCTAAAGATATCCTCATGCCCAACAACTGACTTGAGGTTGCTGGACATGAAGGCCCTCCTAGGCCCAAAATATGGTATCCTAAAACCTTCCTTAAAACCCTGCAGCAGCGCTCC
The DNA here is from genome assembly GCF_031021105.1 of Erythrolamprus reginae. Taxonomy (NCBI): domain Eukaryota; kingdom Metazoa; phylum Chordata; class Lepidosauria; order Squamata; family Dipsadidae; genus Erythrolamprus; species Erythrolamprus reginae. Next base: position 111,078,265 of record NC_091952.1, on the reverse strand, counting down.
TGCGTGGGTGATAATCCCTAAGCATATCCTCTGGTACCCCAAGCCTAACTGGGCTGGGGGCCTTTTTCCCCAGAGGGTGGCTGCCGCTTAGACAGTCCCGCCCCATCTTTCCCGTCTTTGGGGCCCTTGGGCCTGGGGCAAGCGTTTGTGGCGTGGGAGCCCCCACAATTCACACACACGTGTCGAAATCTGCAGGAGGGATGAAAACAAGACCCCCTAGCTGCAAATTCGTGACACGAGGGAGCAGCCCTCGCCCCGGTTCCCACCCCTGCACGAGCTGCTGGCGTCACAGCCGGCTTGGCCTCCATGAAATGACCGCTGTCAGTGTGCTCACTGCCACTGACCCAAGCAAGCTGAGTAGCATGAAGCCATAAATCGGGGACCATCATATCCCAAGGCAGCATGGGTTCAAATGCCACTTGCATCCTGAAAGATTCATTGTACTGCAACCATGCGGTACCCTCATACTCATAGTGAGCCCGAGCGATGAGATCGATGTATTTGATCATAGAGGCAGCCCGTGCGGGCTCCCTCTCAATGACCACAGACATATAGGTCAAAAAGGCATACAGCCATGAGCTGAAGCATCTAATAACCTTGACATTCTTAGGCCTATCGGTCTTTGCCTCCTCATCCTTATCTTTTTAGGGACTTCCCTATTAAGGAGAGAGAACAAATCAACATATTCTCCCTTCCAAGTCTGCTCCCGAATGGAGGGATGTAAATGAAAACCCAAAGGGGTGGAAGGCAACCCCCATGGGAAGGCCATAGCTCGTATGGAAGCCAACAGATCCGGCACCATGGCTGCCACCCCGGTCCCCGCCCCTGTCCTCGCCATGGGGGCTGCAGTCACCACAGGGGCCTGGGCCGTCACCGCAGCGGCAGGTGTAGCCCACACCTGATTACAGGTAAGGGCGGGACTAACAGCGGTATATAACGTTACCCCACTCCCTGAAGCCGGTGGCATAAAACCCGGCCCGGATAAGGGGGGGGGCTGTGTGTAATGTGAATGCATAACCGCCTCACCTGACACCATATCACTAGGTGTCATCCAAGAAGATCCCGAGGCAACCAATCCAGATGACGTCGACACTTGCCCAGTCTGGGGGCCTCGCAAAATGGCCACCAGTCTTCAGAGAACACCAGCCGGGTGTTCGCTTGCTCATTGTCTGGGGCGACAAGGAAGCCCTGAGCCTGCGCAGCCCTTTATAAAGGGCTAGCAGGCCCCGCCCTGACAACGTAATCGGTCGGCGCCAATGACAGGCATGGCCGGGATCTTGCGAAATCTTGTGAGATCCCGGCCAATCAAGATGGCGGCTACGCCGAGGGCCGCGTTTCCCTGGCCCTGCTGCAAATCCGGGCCGGAGGTAAGTCGCCAGCTGGGCATTCTTGGGGAAACAGGGTATATCTTGAGTGAGATAAACACTGTTTACACTAAGGAGACAAGATATAATAGGCAGATCTAATTGGCAACAAAGAATACTTCTCATATGTATGTGTAAAAAATGAGATTTTAAATTTAGGAAAAATATAAAATGGTGACCATATTTTCTCTAAAAGACTAAAAAAGGAGAAAGGAATATAAACTGTAAAATCACATTTTCTGCTGGGAGCTGATACTATTTTGACCTTCTGAGTATTTGTATCAGTGGAACCTATTCCCAGATCTATAAAATTTGAGGGCAAAAAAACAAGCCCTAAACTGTACAAATAGTCTCCCTGATATAATTGACTAAAGGTTAACTTCATTTGGCCAAAGACTCTAAACATGCAATTATTTATTTATTTAGTTCTATTTGCATGCTGTCCAACTTCCTAAGAACTTTAGAGGAATTTAAGTACTGGGTATTTGAAATTTCCTGTAATTATTCCTATAACTATTGAGATAATAAATGCAAAATAGAATATGGGTGACATCAAATGTAATTTACTTAGTTATTAAATTTTTATTCTGCCCACATCACCTGAGTCACTCTAGGTGATTTACAATAAAAGGCACTGTTAATAATAATAATATTATTAATAATAATAATAATAATAATAATAATAATAATAATTTATTGGATTTGTATGCCGCCCCTCTCCGTAGACTCGGGGCGACTAACAACAATAATAAATACAACATGTACAATCCAATAATAAAAACAACTACAAACCCCTATTATAAAGCCAAACATACAAACATACCATGCATAACTTGTAATGGCCTAGGGGGAAGAGCTATCTCAACTCCCCCATGCCTGGCGGTATAAATGGGTCTTGAGTAGTTTACGAAAGACAGGGAGGGTGGGGGCAGTTCTAATCTCTGGGGGGAGTTGGTTCCAGAGGGCCGGGGCCGCCACAGAGAAGGCTCTTCCCCTGGGGCCCGCCAGACAACATTGTTTAGTCGACGGGACCCGGAGAAGGCCAACTCTGTGGGACCTTATCGGTCGTTGGATTCGTACGGTAGCAGGCGGTTCTGGAAGTAATCTGGTCCATTGCCATGTAGGGCTTTAAAGGTCATAACCAACACTTTGAATTGTGACCGGAAACTGATCGGCAGCAAATGCAAGCCATGGAGTGTTGAAGAAATGTGGGCGAATCTTGGAAGCCCCACGATGGCTCTCGCGGCTGCGTTCTGCACAATCTGAAGTTTCCAAACACTTTTCAGAGGTAGCCCCATGTAGAGAGCGTTGCAGTAATCGAACCTCGAGGTGATGAGGGCATGAGTGACTGTGAGCAATGACTCCCTGTCCAAGTAGGGCCACAACTGGTGCACCAGGCGAACCTGGGCAAACGCCCTCCTCGCCACAGCCGAAAGATGATGTTCCAATGTCAGCTGTGGATCGAGGAGGACGCCCAAGTTGCGAACCCTCTCTGAGGGGGTCAGGAGTTCCCCCCCCCAGGGTAATGGATGGACAGATGGAATTGTCCTTGGGAGGCAAGACCCACAGCCACTCCATCTTGTCTGGGTTGAGTTTGAGTTTGTTGATACCCATTCAGGCCCCAACAGCCTCCAGGCACTGGCACATCACTTCCACTGCTTCGTTGACTGGACATGGGGTGGAGATGTATAACTGGGTATCATCGGCGTCTTGATGATACCTCACCCCATGCCCTTGGATGATCTCACCCAACGGTTTCATGTAGATATTGAATAACAGGGGGGAGAGGACCAACCTCTGAGGGAGGGACCTAGGGGTCGACCTCTGACCCCCCACTAACACTGACTGCGACTGACTGGAGAGGTAGGAGGAGAACTACTGAAGAACAGTGCCTCCCACTCCCAACCCCTCCAGCCGGCGCAGAAGGATACCATGGTCGATGGTATCGAAAGCCGCTGAGAGATCAAAAAGCACCAGGACAGAGGACAAGCCCCTGTCCTAGGCCCACCAGAGATCATCCATCAACATGACCAGAGCAGTTTCCATGCTGTAGCCGGGCCTGAATCCAGACTGTTGAGGACCTAGATAATCGGCTTCTTCCAAGGACCACTGGAGTTGGAGTGGCACCACCTTCTCAACAACCTTCCCCATAAAGGGAAGGTTGGAGACTGGACAGTAGTTATTAAACACAGCTGGGTCCAGGGAAGGCTTCTTGAGGAGGGGGCGCACAAGTGCCTCCTTATAAAGGGCTGGAAAGGACCCCCTCTCCAAGGAGGCGTTGACAATCTCCTGGACCCAGCTCCGTGTCACCTCTCAACTGGCCGAAACTAACCAAGAGGGACACGGATCCAGCAAACAGGTGGCGGAACTCACAGCTCCAATGGCCTTGTCCACTTCATCAGGTGTCACCAAGTCAAACTCCCCCCAGACTGATGGACAAAGACGTTTAGCCCCAGTCACCTCAACTGACTTGTTGTCAGCCGATACTGCTAAGTCTTGAAAAAATAAGAAAAGAGTTTGCAGTGAGAAGAATTTTTCATAAAACTCATGTCTAATAATTTGCAAGTGAAGACCTTTTAAATTTATCAATCCTGGAACATAAGTGATCTTTTTTTTTCTTTTGAAGATTTGGAGTCACTGCCGGAAAAGCTGAAGTATTGCTTGATTTGTTTGTATAACATTGCAACACAAAGTTCCCAAATTTCTTCTGGAGTCCTCTCTTAATTGCCAAGACCATATTCTTATTTAGATAATATTTCCTCTTCATCAACAAAAAGGAACCAATAAACAAAAATGAGGAAATGACGTAGTAGCTGGGAAAAATCAGCTGAAATAATGAAACTGCTGAGCAGTGGTTCAGACATTACCTGAAGAACTATGAAGAACTGGCTGCTCCTAGTTGCTGCTTTTATTCTCTTGCCAGGCTACTATTCTCAAAATGGTAAGTTAAGAAGAAGAGAAATCAAGGGTTGCTAAAGGAAACAGTTTCTGCTGCAGTCATTAAAGGAATTTTTATCAAAAGCAAAGAGTTCTATTTTTCATGTAAAGCTTTCTTGAAATTTGCAATGCTAGATTCTTTTAACAATGTCATATGCTCATAATTAAAATCCCCTTATCATAGGCAAAAGTTTCCAGCAACTGATTAGTAAAAAGCAAGAATACTTTTCATCAGTATTGAAAATTTACACCTGTTTGGGGAGATAACTTTTTTAAATAACTTTTTTTCTCATAAGAAATTTTTTATTTTATTTTATAATACAAAAATTCCATTTTCAATTTAAACAATGTTTTGTGAGAATGCTTATACATACATACATCTAATATTATACTTTCAAATTTAATTATATTAATTTAATAATATTTTAACCTTTTTAATAGCTTTCATTTTAATATTAATCATACAGCCATCAAATCAACCAAAAAAGGATTATTTTTCTGTTTATTTTCTCATATTTATCATATTTTCCCAGGTTTTACACTCAAAACCATCTGTCCTTTCTTTTTCCCTTCCTCCTCTCCATTTCTACATCCCTCTTCCTCTCCTCCTCCTTTCTCTCCTTCACCATTAAAATATCTTCCTTTTCTTTCCCTCTCTTCTTTTCCTCTCTACCTCCTTCTTCCTTCATCCTTTCTTCTTTTTTCGGCCTTTCTCCTCTCCCCTACATCCCTCCAATCTCCTGCCCTCCTTCATTCTTTCCAATATTACTTTCAGTTATTTACCATCTACAATTAATTTTTCAATATATTACTAAAAACAAGTAGATTTAATACTATAACTTACATTAACGATATTAATCATCCTCATTTCTTTCAGTTTTATTTAATGTTATAATTCTTTTTTTCAATGTTCATCTTCTTTCTCCTTTTCTTCATAACTTTATTGTGAACAAGATGTTGTCCCATCTCTTCTTTTAATTTTAAGCATAATTTTTATTTCCCTTATTTTTTATCTTTACTCATTTTATTTTTATACAAACAGTATCACTACAAGCCCTTAAATTCTAATCAAAGCTTTATTTATCTAAAGTCAAAGCTTTATTATCTTCCACTAATGTAGAACTTGACTTGACTTTAGACAAGACAAAATTCTACAGTTCAAAGCAATCACTCCTTGAAGATTTTCAGTTTCCAAAATATTTTTCTGTAAGCGAGGTCAATCCACAGCTGCATATCATTTTTCTCCTTTGTCTTCCACTAAATTATTATAATGTTTTATTTCCACCAGCAGATGGCATCCTCCAATTCCCCATATACATAGATCAGCTTTCCGTTAAAACTTCTCAAAATACTTTAAATCAAAATATAAAATGTTTTCTTCTTACTCTTTATTCTTTTTAAAATTATTTTCTTTATTTTCACCAAATCCAATTGTAACAATCACAATTCTTTTGGGCTTTAAATATTATAATCTCCAGTCTCCCCCACTTCTTTGTAGTACTCTCAGTTGCCACTTAGCTGTTAATTTCCACTCCAGGCTCTCTTACAGTCTCATTTTAAAGTTTCCTTTTATCTATAAATTGGTCAATCACCCGTGTCATCACCTTGTTCACTCACCATTCCTGCACAGTACTTGGATCAAAGCAATCTTCACACCCCAACAATCCACATTTTCTTCTTCCTGCTTCTTTCAGTGTGGCCACCCTGGCTTTGTAGCAGCCCACAATGGCTGCTTTCCTCAGCTGTTAGTTTCTGAGTCTTCAGTCAACACTCCAAGGAAATTGCCTTTTCCCTGTTCATGTCGGCTCATGTCTCTTTATCCACTGTTCCTCCAGCACAGTTTAGGACAGTAAAGACCCCAAATCAGCAGAGATTTGACGTTTCTTCAGGAGCCCCCCAAAATCCGTTACGTTGCTATGACATTAGCCCTGCCCCCTTTCCCTCAGTTAATAAATAACTTGACACCATAATAACGAAGTGACTATCACGTCTAATAATGCTACTTTAAAACAGATATAAAAGTTTACTATTTTATTTCATTGAAGTATTTTGTTTAATGGCTTATTTTACTTATAAGCAAAAACAATCCTTAAATGTTGAAATGGACAAGCGTAAAAATGGAATATATTTATTGAATACATTTCCACATCATTCAACCATTCAGATGCTAATGTACTAAAATTAGAGATTACAGAAATATACTTTTTCTAGTAATAAACCCTGCTGAAGCTTTCTGTTAGATATTAGGACTGAAGCACATAGGCTTCAGTCAGGTTCTCCATTCTAGCAGGAAAAATCCTGAGTGCTGATTGGCTGAATTGTCTGACAGCTCCCTATTAAAGGGCTAGCTGTCAGACAGAACCTTTGCTGGATTGTACATAGTTGCTGAATAAAGAGCTGTCTGCTGTCACTACCTCCAATCTATGCCTCCTCTGTTCATCCTTTCTAACAATTTTTTTCTATGTATATGTAGAATAACATGTGTACATGATGTCAGAACTGCAGCTATGTATACTTTGCCCCAAGTCCACAAGAAGTTGTTAAATAGACTAGATTATTTTTTTCTCTAGATTTCCCTATAGATGAGGTGATTGTTTTTATGATGACGTCTATTAACCCCCACTACAGCACATAGTAATTCCATCAGATCATGCAGGGATCCTCTCTGCAGCTTCTATAACATTTTATGTAAAAGAGATGAGTCTCTAATATTTGAAACCAGAAGTTTCAAATATTAGAGATGCGTCTCAATTAGGTTTACATTAGGATAAAAATAAAATCAATTAATAAATATTTATTAATTGAACCGGGGTGGTGCAATGGTTAGAGTGCAGCACTGAAGGCTACTTCAGCTAACTGCTAGCTGTAGTTCAGCAGTTCAAATCTTACTACCAGCTGAAGGTTGACTCAGCCTTCCATCTTTCTGAGGTGGGTAAAATGAGGACCCATATTGTTGGGAACAATATGCCGATTCTATAAACTGGTTAGAGAGGGCTCTAAAAGTACAATGAAGTGGTATATGCTAAATGCGAAAATATCTGAATTCATGGTAAGAATAATCTTTAGGAGAAGACAGGGAAGATAATATTCACTTTACAACACACAGTAGCTATGACTGCCTTTGCTTTTATTCATACCAATCAAAACTTTGAGCCAGTCATTTATTTATCACTGTTTTGGATGGTTGCCAGCAAGTTGCTAGAGCTGAGCTTTCTTGTTTCTTCTTTTTAATCAATTGGTTAATAAACTACATTGTTTCCCATACCCAGCATTGCTCAGGTTAGACATCCGAAAGGGAAGGTTACATATTATATGTAGTCCTTGAGTTATGAGCCATTTGGATTCTGTTCATCATAGTTACAACGTGTTAGAGTTCTAAAGGGGATCGGTCACATGACTGACCAGATTTTTTACAACCATTTTTGTTGTGGCCATAAATGAATTTCCATGGACGTTAAACAAATCCATGGATTTGTTGAGTTGTTAAGTGATCCAATGGTTCACAATTAATGCAGTTTTGCTAGGAACTGGAAGTAAATGCTGGTTTGGGGCAGAAGTGAAATTCAAAAATTTTCCCTAGCGGTTCTGTGGGCGTGGTTTGGTGGGCAGGGCAGGGGAAGGATACTGCAAAAATTCAATTCCCACCCCACTCTGGGGCAAGCCAGAGGTGGTATTTGCTGGTTCTCTGAACTACTCAAAGTTTCAGCTACCAGTTCTCCAGAACCTGTCAGAACCTGACAAATTTCACCCCTAGTTTGGGGGCAAAATTGTTGGAAAACAAAGTTGTGTAACCAGGAATGCTGTAAATGATCACAAATGTAGCCCAGTTGTCCAGCACTAGGTATATTCATGTGACCATGGTGAAAGATGATTGTTGAAACTTCAAATCTAGGTCATAACCACCGCCTTAGGTAAATTCCTAGAAACCTCAAACAATCACTAAATCAAGGACTATCTGTAGTGAGGATTAAGTGCACAGCAGGTATTACTTTCCAATTAAGACAAAACTGGGACATGATTATCTAACTTGGTTTAGAACAGGAAGCTTCTTATCTCACAGTTCATGAGAAGTTCATGAGAGTTACTGTATTTTTCCATATATAAGATGATACTTTTTCTTTAAAATATTTACCTAAAAATGGAGGGGCATCTTATACATGGGGGGGCTGAGAGGAGAATTGTGGTTGTGAAATTGCTGATAACTAGCCTCATGAGTGAAACTTCCAATTGCAGAGACAAGCTAACAGGTTTCCTCCAATCATGAGCCTTATGCAGTGAAGGGCTACCAAGATTTTTACTAGCACACTGTGTGCGTGGCTTATGCAGAGCGCCCTGCATTTTCTTTTAACATCTTTCAGTGCAAATTGGGTGCTCTGGGGTAGAGCTCCATTTTCGCTACCCCACTGTGTTCCACCCCACCCCTGGTCTGGGCAGTAACCCCCCCTGGCCTTATGTAACTGACATCCCTGGTCCTGTAGAAAGCATGTAGCCAGCACCCAGATGCGACAGGGAGTGTTCCATCCCCCATCTGGGCAGTAGCCCCCCCTGGCCTTATGTAACTGACATCCCTGGTCCTGTAGAGAGCATGTAGCCAGCACCCAGATGCGACAGGGAGTGTTCCATCCCCCATCTGGGCAGTAGCCCCCCCTGGCCTTATGTAACTGACATCCCTGGTCCTGTAGAGAGCATGTAGCCAGCACCCAGATGCGACAGGGAGTGTTCCACCCCCCATCTGGGCAGTACGCCCCCCTGGCCTTATGTAACTGACATCCCTGGTCCTGCAGAGAGCATGTAGCCAGCACCCAGATGTGACAGAGAGTGGCAATATTGGAGCATTCTGAGCCCTTAAAAAGTGTCAGAAAACAAAACAAACAAAAATGCCAGTACCGGTAAGTGAATGACTTAATCTGCAAAATAAATGTCTTCTATTTAATGTTTAAAATATTGAACTTTGAATTTTGGGCAAGAAAAATGGGGGGGGGGGGTTTCCTATACATGGTGGTGTCTTATAGATGGAAAAATATGATAATAGGAACAGTGAACTTGTCTAAGCAAGTAAGATAATTTTATGTATATATAATTTCAGTATGCGAAGAACCAGATGACATTGATTTTGGGGAAATTGTAACCACTGGAAAAGCCAAGTATCTGGAAAATGACCAAGTGCAATACAGTTGCTACCCTGGCTATGTCTTGGAAGGACCTGAATGGATTCAGTGTCGGGGACAAGAATGGACACCTCAGCCACCAAAATGCTTGGGTGAGCCATTATGCTTTCTTTGACTAGTGTAGACCTGGGAGAAAATGTAAAAATCTTCCAATAGGAGAAAAATTGCAGCTGCCAAATTCTTTGAGAATTAGCTTAGATTTGGATCAAAATTTTCCCTCTATTCTGAAGCCACACATTTTTCTGGTGTCAGATATTTTTAATTGAAAGCTGGAAAAAATAAATTGATCTAAATTGTTGAATAAGCAAGCAAATCAGTGAATATAATTACATGGCATGGGAAGCTCATGCTCACTTATGTGGAATACTGAATAACTGGGCTTAATTTTACATCTCGATAGAAATTCAATGGGATTTCTTCATTTCTCCACCCAGTTGAAAATTTAAGCCCTTGCCCCCAGATCCCCAAGTCCATTATGTTAACCAATCTTCAACTGCCAACTTGGCAGGAATACTCATCTCCTTCCATGCAGGTACAGAAGTGCAAAGACAAAGGATGACCTTGACTATCTAGAAATAATTTGTTATGGCTACATGCAGAGAGCCCTCATGGAATTCCCCCTCCTAAAATCCCACAGCAAATAAATACATTTTAAAATAGTGTGGCAGGCAAAAGACCCCAACTAAAATGTCTTCAGCCTGACAAAGTGAGGAAGTGTTAAAAGAAAAACAAAGTCATTTTGAAGGGGAAAGAAATTAGGACAAATCACAGGTAGATGACCTTATAATAATACTAAAAGAGTAGATAGAGGGAAGTTCCCTTAAAAAGAATGAATCAAAAGAAATTGCAACCGGTTCCGGCGGAGCAGCGAGAAGGAAGGGATACCGCTGCTCCGCTGGACTACGGCGATAACATCAAAAATATAGGTGGTTTTGAACTAGTTTGAAGGCCAGTGTGCATGTCCGGGAAGCTGAAAGTTCCTTGTCTCGGTGTCCGGTTCCTGTGCGGCGTCCTCTCCTTGGTTTGGCCATGGGAGAGCTGAGAGCTGGGAGCCCCGATCAGCTGGGGCTCGGAAGATGGCGGCCGCCAGCGTGCACATTCGGTGAGCTGGGGTGCATAGTCAGCGAGCCGGCGTGGATATTCAGTGAGCCGGCGTGCATACTCGGTGGGCCGAAGGTTCTTCATCTTGATGCCCGATTCCTGTGCGGCGTCCTCTCCCTGTTTTTTTTTGCTGTGGGAGAGCGGAGAGCTGAGAGCCCCGATCAGCTGGGGCTCGGAAGATGGCGGCCGCTGTGGAGTGAGTGAACTGCCCCGCCTCCTAGTTCTCTTCCTGAGTTCCTCTCTCGCTCCGGGAATGTTCCCACGCCGAGATTGAGGCTGGGGGGACGAGTGAAGGAGTTTGGGGTGAGTTTCGCGAATGAACAAGCTGGTGAGTCGGGTGAGCCGATCGAGTTGACTGTGTTGGAGGAGGACACTCTTGAGGACAATGCGACCAGCCAGGCAGACCGGGACGCTGAGCAGCTGTGCGGTGGGTGCGCTCGGCGCTGGAGGAGACCTGGCGGACGGAGGACCGACCATTGCGATAGGAGAGAGGAGACTGAAAGGAGACCAAGGGAGGAGGACTGGTAGAGCAAGGTCTGGTGGTGGGAGAGTTATACAGACATGGACGCCCCCTCCCTATTCTGGGGGGGGGAGAGAGAGAGATGCTGAATGATCCTTGACTTTTGAATAACCTCTGCCCCTGAGAACTTGGCACTTTGAGAAACTTGGCACTTTTGAGAAACTTGGCACTTTGAAAAACTTGGCACTTTGAAAAACTTGGCACTTTGGGAAACTCAGCACGTTGAGAACTTTAGCACTTTTATTAGTTGCTGCTGACCGGATTCCCTAAATGAATTGAATTATTCACTATTACCTATATTTGTATTTTCTGTATTTTTATTGTTATTTTTATTCAGTTTTATATTTATAGTTTTTTAAAATTTGATAAATTTAGATATTTTTCTTATTGTATTTTAATAATCAAGTTAATCTATTTTAATTATTACTAATTTAACCTTAATATTATTGGGGGGTTTCTTAATGAATGGATGACTGGGGTGTATGTAATATTGTGCATAGGATGAATGATTGGTGTGACTGTGATGGTTGGAGTGGATGGGGTTGTGGTATGCATGAGATGAATGAAAATAGTATGAACGACAGATTTGGCCCACCTGACGCTCGGGAGACAGGAGAGGAAGGGGCACTGATCTCTGGGGTGGCAGAGGGTCGGAATATTCCAGTGTTGCTGGGGAGAGGCAGATATGGCGGGGGCCACAGAGTTAGCTGTTCCAGGGGAACGGGGGATCGTTGCTTAATAACGATCCCTTGTTCTGGCTCTGTGAGCCCAATCTTGGGTACTGGTGATGAATGTAACTCTGGCCCTGGGCTCAGGTTGCTGCTACTCAATGCCAGGTCGGTGGTAAATAAAGCTCTCCTCATCCGGGATTTGATCCTGGATGAGGAGGCCGACCTGGCATGTATTACTGAAACCTGGCTGGGCCCAGAGGGGGGTGTTCCTCTCTCTGAAATCTGCCCAGCTGGGTTTCAGATATGGCATCAACCTCGACCCCAGGGAAGGGGGGGAGGAGTGGCTATTATAGCCAGGGAGAGCCTTTGCCTACGTAGACTCATTGCTCCGGAAATTGCGGGTTGCGAGTCTCTCTTGATGAAGTTGGACTTAGGGGTTCAGGTGGGCTTATTTCTCACGTACCTGCCTCCCAGCTGCGTGTCAAAAGCCCTGCCTGTGCTACTCGAGGAGGTAGCCGGATTGGCGGTGGAGTTCCCCGGACTCATTGTCCTGGGGGACTTCAACCTGCCGTCACTCGGCGAAACCTCTGGGTTGGCACAGGAGTTCATGGCCACCATGACAGCCATGGACCTGACTCAAGTAGTACAGGGTCCGACTCACGAGGGAGGACACGCACCTGACATGGTATTCCTTTCCGAGCAATTGAGTAATGGTCTGAGACTAAGGGGCTTAGAAACATTGCCTTTGTCATGGTCAGACCATTTCCTACTACGGCTTGACTTCCTGGCTCCAATCCTTCCCCGCAGGGAGGCGGAACCAATTAAGATGTTCCGCCCCAGACGCCTGATGGACCCAGAGGGCTTCCAGACGGCACTTGGGGTTATTCCAGAGGCATTCGTCCACAGTTTGGCGGAGTCTCTTGCGGAGGCCTGGAATACGGCTGCTGCGGAGGCTCTCGACCGGATTGCGCCCTTGCGACCTCTCCGCGGCGCTAGATCCCGTAGAGCCCCATGGTTCAACGAGGAGCTCCGGGAGTTGAAACGCCAAAAGAGACGTCTAGAGAAGCGATGGAGGAAGAGTAGGTCTGAATCCGATCGAACACTTGTAAGAGCTTTTATTAAGACTTACAAAGTGGCGCTCAAGGCGGCAAGATGCGCGTACCATGCCGCCTTGATTGCATCAGCGGAATCCCGCCTGGCCGCTCTGTTTAGGGTGACCCGCTCCCTTCTTAACCAGGGGGGAGTTGGGGATCCCTTGCAGAGTAGTGCCGAGGATTTTAACACGTTTTTCGCTGATAAAGTCGCTCAGATCCGGGCCAATCTCGACTCCAATTGTAAGACAGAGTCGACTGACAACGAGTCAGTCGAGGTGACTGGGGCACGTACTTGTCCACCTGTCTGGGAAGAGTTTGATCTGGTGACACCTGATGAAGTGGACAAGGCCATTGGAGCTGTGAGTTCCGCCACCTGTTTACTGGATCCGTGTCCCTCCTGGTTGGTTTCGGCCAGCAGGGAGGTGACACGGAGCTGGGCCCAGGAGATTACCAACGCTTCCTTGGGGAGGGGAGTTTTTCCATCACTCTATAAAGAAGCGCTCGTGCGCCCCCTCCTCAAGAGGCCCTCCCTGGACCCAGCCGTACTTAATAACTATCGTCCAGTCTCCAACCTTCCCTTTATGGGGAAGGTTGTTGAGAAGGTGGTGGCACTCCAGCTCCAGCGGTCCTTGGAAGAAGCCGATTATCTAGGTCCCCAGCAGTCGGGTTTCAGGCCCGGTTACAGCACAGAAACCGCTTTGGTCGCGTTGATGGATGATCTCTGGTGGGCCCGGGACAGGGGTTTATCCTCTGTCCTGGTGCTCCTTGACCTCTCAGCGGCTTTCGATACCATCGACCATGGTATCCTTCTGCACCGGCTGGAGGGGTTGGGGGTGGGAGGCACTGTTCTCCAGTGGTTCTCCTCCTACCTCTCTGGCCGGTCGCAGTCGGTGTTAGTGGGGGGTCAGAGGTCGGCTCCTAGGTTTCTCCCTTGTGGGATGCCTCAGGGGTCGGTCCTCTCCCCCCTGCTATTCAACATCTACATGAAACCGCTGGGTGAGATCATCCAAGGACATGGGGTGAGGTATCATCAATATGCGGATGATACCCAGCTTTACATCTCCACCCCATGCCCAGTCAACGAAGCGGTGGAAGTGATGTGCCGGTGCCTGGAGGCTGTTGGGGCCTGGATGGGTGTCAACAGACTCAAGCTCAACCCGGATAAGACGGAGTGGCTGTGGGTTTTGCCTCCCAAGGACAATTCCATCTGTCCGTCCATTACCCTGGGGGGGGAATTATTGACCCCCTCAGAGAGGGTCCGCAACTTGGGCGTCCTCCTCGATCCACAGCTCACATTAGAAAACCATCTCTCAGCTGTGGCGAGGGGGGCGTTTGCCCAGGTTCGCCTGGGGCACCAGTTGCGGCCCTATCTGGACCGGGACTCATTGCTCACAGTCACTCATGCCCTCATCACCTCGAGGTTCGACTACTGTAATGCTCTCTACAGGGGGCTACCTTTGAAAAGTGTTCGGAAACTTCAGATCATGCAGAATGCAGCTGCGAGAGCAGTCAGGGGCTTACCCAGGTATGCCCATGTTTCACCATCACTCCGCAGTCTGCATTGGCTGCCGATCAGTTTCCGGTCACAATTCAAAGTGTTGGTTATGACCTTTAAAGCCCTTCATGGCATCGGACCAGAATATCTCCGAGACCGCCTTCTGCCGCACGAATCCCAGCGACCGATTAGGTCCCACAGAGTGGGCCTCCTCCGGGTCCCGTCAACTAAACAATGTCGGTTGGCGGGCCCCAGGGGGAGAGCCTTCTCTGTGGCAGCACCGACTCTCTGGAACCAACTCCCCCCGGAGATCAGAACTGCCCCTACTCTTCCTGCCTTCCGTAAACTTCTCAAAACCCACTTTTGCCGTCAGGCATGGGGAAACTGAACATCTCCCCCTGGGCCCGCTGAACTTATGCATGGTATGCTTGTGTGTGTGTATGTTAGTATAGGGTTTTTTAAAACTTTTCATATTTTAATTAATTGGATTATGTATTGGATTGTTTTTTCACTTGTTGTGAGCCGCCCCGAGTCTTCGGAGAGGGGTGGCATACAAATCCAAATAATAAATAAATAATAAATAAATACAAGCACATGATTTTACTGGGCTTTACAGCAACACAAAAAGAGCAGATTGAAGGAAGCACCCTTCAAAACAGAAGCAAACAAAGGCCAAAAAGAGAAAGAATGAGAAGAGTTTAGAAATTGTTGGGAAATTATTCAAAAGCAAGTCTGACAGGAAGGGCAAAGAATCAGAATAAAAGGTACAAGGTAAAAAAGTAAAAGAAGACAGTAAAAGAACAGAGGAAAGGGAGAAAATTAATTAAAGGTGGATTTTTTGAGAGAACAAAAGAAAATGGTCAAAGAGGGGAAGGTTAATGGAAAGGAGGAAGGAAAATATGACAAAATTTATACACTTAGAGGAATTGTATTTGTTGTACATACTCCTGTTCAGTTGGAGGATAATGAAGAGCTTGAGGACTCTGATACAGATAGTGTTTATGAATTAGTGGTAGGCCCTGGGTTACAGGTATTAGAACAGGTGGGAGGCCAGCAACAGGATGTTGCTATGAGTCCAGAATCTAGTGAGGAAGAAACAGACATTCGCTGCGTTAATCCTCAATTCAGAAGGGTCCAAAAACGCAAGGAACAGGTGTTAGGAAAAAGATATTAAGGGGAAGAATGGGTTAAATACTGGAATGATGTATTAGTTACGTCAGGAGGCCAGTGGGGAAGAAGGGCAGAGTTTCAATGTTGTAGTTCTAAGATGAAATGTGTTTCAGTTTGGCTTTGGAGCGAGTAAGTTTATTCTGTGTTATATTGCAGTCATTCCTGCTGTTTTTGAATCATGCTGTAAATTCATGAATTTCAGGAGACAGGAGGAGGCATGAAGGAATGTATGTGGAATGTAATTAGGAGAGATAACGGGAGAAAATAATGTGCCAGTCTGTATTGCATTTTTGAATATGGAAGTGAAGAGAATAAAAATGGAGTTTCTTTGTTTGTGAAATACTGCATTCAGTAAGCGTTACTTTCAATAACTAAAGTTCTACCAGAAACTAGAACAGTATTAATATTAGTATATCATATGTAAGATTTGAAATATAAAGATGTATGATATTGTATTTGTTGAGAGTGGTCCATGACCAGGTTAGTTAGTCACAGATTCTGAGGAGGATGAACCAGGTCACCTAGGCCAGTGTTCGTGACAACTGAGTCAGAGTGAGAGTGAGGGAGAATTGGAACCTGAGAAACCTGATGAACCTCCAGAGACTATAGAAAACCCAATGATGGTAATGTCTGAGTCAGAAGAGGAGAGAGACATGGGAGATCAGGAGCCCCTATTAGATGCCCGGGTCAGAAGATCATGAAGCAGACAGGAATATCTTTATGGGAAAAGGTTCAGAATGTTAGTCTATGAAAGAAAGTCTAGACAGTTGACCACACCCAGACAGTATATAAGTGAGGAATCATGGGTAAAAAAGGTGTGGAGTTCCAACATTTGTAAGGGTGGAAGTCCTGGATTCGGGGTTCCAGAAATGCTTTACTGGCAAACTGCTCTTATTCTTCTAAATGTATTGAGCCGAGCTGCAGCTGTTTGAGGAAACCATGGAGATCTGTGATTGTTCATGTGTGACTGAAGAAAACATTATTTCATTGAAGAATGTTAATTGGCTTTGATTCTCAGCTGCAGCCCAATCCTTTACCTCTCAGCTAATTTAACCGGGAAAACTGCTAACATGGACTAAAATGCCTGAACTTGCTTGTATAAACTGTTTGATTTGAAATCTCAGTATGTGGATTTTCCCTTTGTTACGATACAAGTAGAACAGTATTGTAAAATGATTATGTGTCTTGTATTGCATTGTAAAATGATGAAGTTTATTGTAAATCAGAACAGCAGATGGAATGAAAAAACAAATTGGTATAACTGAGAAATGTCTTAAAACAAAACCCAAAGTGGAAATGTTAAAAGTGGGTGGGGAATTTGGAAAATATATTCAGTAATAAAGGAAAAAAGAAAATAATTGACATTATTTTAAGAGTTTATAAATAAGGAGCAATTGATGATATTGTGTATGTATTAAGAGGAAAATAAGAGATAAATAAAATATGGAAATAAAATTTTATGGTGGAAATTGGAAAACAGAAATATGATGTAAAATGAATTATGTATATAAAAAGGTGTGACCCAAACAGCACACTGTTCTCAAAATGTATTTGTAATTATAATCATTTTTTTTAAAAAAAACTTTAAATAAAAAATAAAAATTTGTTTATTTGTTTATTTGTTTATTTGTTTATTTGTTTATTTGTTTATTTGTTTATTTGTTTATTTGTTTATTTGTTTATTTGTTTATTTGTTTATTTGTTTATTTGTTTATTTGTTTATTTGTTTATTTGTTTATTTGTTTATTTGTTTATTTGTTTATTTGTTTATTTGTTTATTTGTTTATTTGTTTATTTGTTTATTTGTTTATTTGTTTATTTGTTTATTTGTTTATTTGTTTATTTGTTTATTTGTTTATTTGTTTATTTGTTTATTTGTTTATTTGTTTATTTGTTTATTTGTTTATTTGTTTATTTGTTTATTTGTTTATTTGTTTATTTGAGTATGTATTGGTAGTATACAAATATATAACCATGTTTATATACATGATACTAGTAAGAAAGAAACATTAGGACAGGGGACGGTAGGCGTAATGATTGTGTTGATTTGTGGTATATAAAAACTGTTGTAGACAATGTATGGGTAAAATACAATAACAGATCATTAATAGAGGGCCTTGAACTTTGCTATTGCTTAATCTGTTAACCATTTTTTCTTCAAAGAGATAGTATATGACAGGTCAAATTAGATTGCAAAAAGATGTAGAAGTTTATACATTTTGGATTTGTTTTGCAAGAGGGGGAGTTATTGCTGCAATATATTTGGCAATATTCAATGGGGGAGGGGATAATATGCCCTAATGTTGTTTTTATTAAAAGTTTTCCTTTGTATTTTTTATTTTAATCTTTTGAATAAAAATAAAATAAAAAATACCTATCTTACTTTCTTTTTTTTAGCACCATGCCATATCACAAGACAACAACTAGCAACAAAAAATCTGTTTGTGTTTGGAGCCCAAAGAAGAACAAGGATTATTCCAAGTAACCATAATCTTCAATTTCAATGCAATGAAGGATATGTGCTTGTGGCTCCATCAGTCAGAAAATGTGCTGACGGTCACATGGAGTTGCCATTATGTATCTCTGGTAAGCATGTTGTAATATGATGGATTCTTCTAGGATTGTAACTAATTAAAATAATTAACATATCATAATCAGTGACGGGCAGCAGCTGGTACTTCCAGGTGTGCAGCTCCAGTAGGAAAATCCTGGATGCATGCACAGCTGCGTACCCCCCAACATACCCCTGTGTGAGATTTTCCTTCTAGGCATGCGCAACAAGCCTAATCTTGCACGAGAATGCACATAAGAGTGAGATTTTGGCTATTTTCACCAATTTTCTGCTTCTGTGCATGCATGGAAGCAAAAATATAAGTGAAAACAGCTGAAATCTCACTCTCACACACATCCTTGTGTGAGATTTGGCTTGCTGCACATGCAGAGAAGCCAAATCTTGCACTGACGAGTGTGCACATGCCTGTGATGGTCTCCGAGGGAGCTCTGGTAGCAGGTAAGAAGAGCAGCCCTTCACTGATAATTAATATATTACAAACTCCATCTAAAGCTGTTTGGAGAAGGTTGTTCTGCCATTTCTCTAAATAATTGTATTGACCTTAAACTCAATCCAAAATCTAAGGCTCTAGGTATGTTTCTCTTCTGGGTCGCAAAAAAATATAAGCTGCAAACTCCATGTAGCATCAGGAAGGGCATTTGACCAATAAACCCTCAGCTGCATCCAGTTGCTCTGAGTATATCCAAAATTAAGGAATTAGTGGGCTGTAAAATGGGAGGATTTTTTAAAATTAAAATTGGTAGCTAGAAATTTGTTTGAAAAAGGATAAAGATTGTTTAAAGACATGTTGATATCACATCATTAGGGGAAAACCATATTTTACATGCAAAATGTCTTTTGTTTGATATTGGTTGGATAATATCTTATACTTATAGTAATATTAAGCTGGCTAGGAATATGACTGTATTTAATAATTCTGCAAGTATTGATTCCAGTCTATTTGGGTCATGAAAGACACATTATTATTATTCTTTGCCTGAAGAGGTTTAATTTTCTGATTCCTATGGTAATTTTGTAGCCAACAAAAAAAAAAGTTCATAAGAATTAAATAAATATTTTTCAGAACTGTCATTGTCTCTTGATTTGTTGGTGGAACCCTAAAACATTTTCAGATTTTCAGTTACATTATTAGTTCTATTTCAGTTATATTCTATTCAGTTCAGATATAAATATTTCAAAACAACATCACATATTAATAATAAAAAATTATGTAATGATTCAATTTTTTGTAATTATAGCCTGTTCTGTCGGGCTCTCTGGTACACTCCTCCCAAAAATTCACAGGTACAAATTTCAGACACACACATGTTTGAAAATTCAAAACAATGTTCTTTATAATGAAAATTCATTTAAACTAAGCCCTCTTTTGGTATAGCAAAGAGCACTGGTTTCCAAACAAACTGGTAATTTGTACAAGTCCCTTATCAGTTCTGTGATACTTAGCTTGCAGCTGTGAGGCAATTCACAGTCCTTCTTCTTTCACAAAGTGAAACACACTTTGCTCTGGTTTAGTTTCCAAGCGGGGAAAAATCAGCACACAAAAGGTCAAAGTCAGTAAAGCAGTCATGAAACACAATGATCAGATAATCATCCACAATGGCCAAATCCACAGGCTGCTATTTATAGCAGCCTCACTAATTACCACAGCCCCACCCAACCACAGGTGGCCTCATTTTCTTTGATAATAATCTCTCAGTTGTTGTTGCCTATGCATCGCTCTCCTCATGCATGGCTGTATCATTAACTCTTGTTCTGAATCCAAGGAGGAGCTAGATAATTGATCTTTGTCATGGTCAGACCATTTTCTACTACGGCTTGACTTCCTGGCTCCAATCCTTCCCCGCAGGGAGGCGGAACCAATTAAGATGTTCCGCCCCAGACGCCTGATGGACCCAGAGGGCTTTCAGACGGCGCTTGGGGTTATTCCAGAGGCACTTGTCCACAGTTCGGCAGAGTCTCTTGCGAAAGCCTGGAACGAGGCTGCAGCAGAGGCTCTTGACCGGATTGCGCCTTTGCGACCTCTCCGTGGCGCTAGACCCCGTAGAGCTCCATGGTTCAACGAGGAGCTCCGGGAGTTGAAACGCCAGAAGAGACGTCTAGAGAAGCGATGGAGGAAGAGTAGGTCTGAATCTGATCGAACACTTGTAAGAGCTTTTATTAAGACTTACAAAGTGGCGCTCAAGGCGGCAAGATGCGCGTACCATGCCGCCTTGATTGCATCAGCGGAATCCCGCCCGGCCGCTCTGTTTAGGGTGACCCGCTCCCTTCTTAATCAGGGGGGAGTTGGGGAGCCCTTGCAGAGTAGTGCCGAGGACTTTAACACGTTTTTCGCTGATAAAGTCGCTCGGATTCGGGCCGACCTCGACTCCAATTGTAAAACAGAGTCGACTGACAACGAGTCAGTCGAGGTGACTGGGGCACGGACTTGTCCACCTGTCTGGGAAGAGTTTGATCTGGTGACACCTGATGAAGTGGACAAGGCCATTGGAGCTGTGAGTTCCGCCACCTGTTTACTGGATCCGTGTCCCTCCTGGTTGGTTTCGGCCAGCAGGGAGGTGACACGGAGCTGGGCCCAGGAGATTACCAACGCTTCCTTGGGGAGGGGAGTTTTTCCATCACTCTATAAAGAAGCGCTTGTGCGCCCCCTCCTCAAGAAGCCCTCCCTGGACCCAGCCGTACTTAACAACTATCGTCCAGTCTCCAACCTTCCCTTTATGGGGAAGGTTGTCGAGAAGGTGGTGGCACTCCAGCTCCAGCGGTCCTTGGAAGAAGCCGATTATCTAGGTCCCCAGCAGTCGGGTTTCAGGGCCGGTTACAGCACGGAAACCGCTTTGGTCGCGTTGATGGATGATCTCTGGCGGGCCCGGGACAGGGGTTTATCCTCTGTCCTGGTGCTCCTTGACCTCTCAGCGGCTTTCGATACCATCGACCATGGTATCCTTCTGCACCGGCTGGAGGGGTTGGGAGTGGGAGGCACTGTCCTTCAGTGGTTCTCCTCCTACCTCTCTGGCCGGTCGCAGTCGGTGTTAGTGGGGGGCCAGAGGTCGACTCCTAGGTTTCTCCCTTGTGGGGTGCCTCAGGGGTCGGTCCTCTCCCCCCTGCTATTCAACATCTACATGAAACCGCTGGGCGAGATCATCCAAGGACATGGGGTGAGGTATCATCAATATGCGGATGATACCCAGCTTTACATCTCCACCCCATGCCCAGTCAACGAAGCGGTGGAAGTGATGTGCCGGTGCCTGGAGGCTGTTGGGGCCTGGATGGGTGTCAACAGACTCAAGCTCAACCCGGATAAGACGGAGTGGCTGTGGGTTCTGCCTCCCAAGGACAATCCCATCTGTCCGTCCATCACCCTGGGGGGGGGAAATTATTGACCCCCTCAGAGAGGGTCCGCAACTTGGGCGTCCTCCTCGATCCACAGCTCACATTAGAACAACATCTTTCAGCTGTGGCGAGGGGGGCGTTTGCCCAGGTTCGCCTGGTGCACCAGTTGCGGCCCTATCTGGACCGGGACTCATTGCTCACAGTCACTCATGCCCTCATCACCTCGAGGTTCGACTACTGTAATGCTCTCTACATGGGGCTACCTTTGAAAAGTGTTCGGAAACTTCAGATTGTGCAAAATGCAGCTGCGAGAGCAGTCATGGGCCTACCTAGGTATGCCCATGTTTCACCATCACTCCGCAGTCTGCATTGGTTGCCGATCAATTTCCGGTCACAATTCAAAGTGTTGGTTATGACCTTTAAAGCCCTTCATGGCATCGGACCAGAATATCTCCGAGACCGCCTCCTGCCGCACGAATCCCAGCGACCGATTAGGTCCCACAGAGTGGGCCTTCTCCGGGTCCCGTCAACTAAACAATGTCGGTTGGCGGGCCCCAGGGGAAGAGCCTTCTCTGTGGCGGCCCCGGCCCTCTGGAACCAACTCCCCCCGGAGATTAGAACTGCCCCTACTCTTCCTGCCTTCCGTAAACTCCTTAAAACCCACCTTTGCCGTCAGGCATGGGGGAACTGAAACATCTCCCCCTGGGCACGTTTAATTTATGCATGGTATGTCTGTGTGTGTGACTGTTAGCATATGGGGTTTTTTAAATATTTAAATATTTTAAATTTGTCTGATTGCTTATGATTTGTTTTTACATGTTGTGAGCCGCCCCGAGTCTTCGGAGAGGGGCGGCATACAAATCTAAGTAATAAATAAATAAATAAATCTCCTTCTGAGCTGTTTGCCACACTCTCCTCCTCCCTGTCACTCATGTCTTCTTGGTCAGAGGAGCCTTCATAGTGAGGAAGCTGGGCTATGCCTTGATATCTGTATTTTCATTTTGTACTGCATTTCTTGCCAGGATTATGCACTTTTTGATATATGACCTTTGTCCTGCATATATCTGCTATAAACTTGACATTTTCTAAGTGCCGACAACAGGGCTAAGCTTTTCCGTTTTCACACCTGTACTTCCTCTGTGCCCGATTGGGGTGCACCTACTGCTTGAACACGTAACCACGAAATGTACTCAGGAAGAGAGCAAAGCTTTGAAGGCACATAGCTTCTGCAGGAACCCACAATCTACCCGCAAGTGCCTCTTTGCTGTACATTCTGTATCTTCTACATTGTATAACCTCTTTTTACTTTCTGTATAAGGAAACGTTGACAACTAGTATCTGATTGGCTGATACTGTGTGTTTTTTGTACTCCTTTGGAAATGTATAAAGAGCCCTGAAAAGCAATCCACATTGTTCAGACATTGCTTTTATATCTTCTGAACCTGATGCATGCACCAAATAAACCTGGCAATCTCAATCTTCTCGTGGTCTCTGCTCCCTTATTGGCATCAAACATCTGTGTTTCTGCTACAATAGCAGATTCCACCGGGGGCAAAACAGGCCTGCAGCATGTGGATGTCTCCCCCACATCCACACTCCTTGGGGCAGGAGCAGGGCCAGAGCTAACCACAACATAGCCCAAGAGTGAATTTTGTACATTTTATAAATGTACTGCAAAGGAGCATATCTTTTTTCTCTTCTTTCTTTCTGCACTTTTGTTTTCCTTCCTTGCTTCCTTCCTTCATTCCTCCCTCCCTTCCTTCTTTCCTTCCTTCCTTCCTTTTAATGTGTTTTGCAAATTTTTAATTAAACATTATAAAAAGGGAAAATGATATACAGTAATTTAACATGGAGGGCATTTGATGTTTACATCAACCTACAAATAGAGAGTATACTTTACTATGCCCAGAATATGTTTTAGATTGGACTAGACAAGCCTACTAACCATTTTTGTGGAACTACATACAAATCTAATAAATTATTATTATTATTATTATTATTATTATTATTATTGTTGTTGTTGTTGTTGTTGTTATTGGTATGTCAATACAACGTAGCAAACGAGATCACTATGCTGGATTTTGTATTTCATCACCAGTCAGGCCCTTCCCAAGCACCTAGGACTGTGTGATGTAGCAGCGAATGATGTTTGCCGATCCCAGTAAAGCGGCCTTTTGCAACTGACAGATGGATATTTTGTCAATTCCGATGGTTTTCAAATGTCCGCTGAGATCCTTTGGCACTGCGCCCAGCGTGCCAAGTACCAGTGTGACCACTTTCAATGACTTATGCCAGAGTCGTTGCAGCTCGATTTTTAGATCTTCGTATTTCACTAATTTCTCTAGCTGCTTCTCCTCAATTCTGCTGCCCCCTGGGATTGCGATGTCGATGATCCATACTTTCCTTTTCTCCACAATCAGGATGTCTGGTGTGTTATGCTTCAGCATTCGGTCAGTCTGAAGTCGGAAGTCCCACAGTAGTTTTGCTTGTTCATTTTCGACCACTTTTTTGGGCTTATAATTCCAACAGTTCTTTGCCACTGGTAAATGGTAGTTCCAGCAGAAGTTCCAGTGGATCATCTGTGCCACAACATCATGTCTATGCTTGTAGTCAGTCTGTGCGATCTTTCTGCAGCAGCTGAGTATGTGATCGATTGTTTCATCTGTTTCTTTAGGGAGTCTGCACTTTGGATCGTCTGTTGATTTTTCAATTCTGGCTTTGACAGCATTTGTTCTAATGGCCTGTTCTTGTGCCACCAGTATTAGTCCTTCTGTCTCCTTTTTGAGTGTTCCACTTGTAATCCATGACCAGGTCTTTTCTTTATCCACTTTGTCTTCAATCTTCTCCAAGAACTGGCCATGCAATGCTTTGTTCCGCCAACTGCCCATACGACATTGAGTTACAGTTTTTCTATACTGGTCCTTGGTTTACTTCACCTTGAGAAGATCCTATTGTTGACCTCCATCAACGCTGACTCTTTGCTCTCCTTCACATAATCAGCTAATGCATGATTCTCTTCTTCCACTGTCTGCTTCACTTGCAAAAGTCCTCTGCCACCTATTTTCCTTGGTAAATACAGCCTGTCAACGTCACTGCGAGGGTGTAGTGTATGATGGATCATCATTAATTTTCTGGTTTATCTGTCCAAGTTGTCCAGCTCTGCTTGAGTCCAGTTCATTATGCCAGCTGTGTATCTAATGACACATATGGCCCAAGTATTTATAGCCTTAATAGTGTTGCCACCATTCAGTTTGCTCTTCAAAATTTTTCTGGTCCTCTGGATGTACTCTTTGCTGATCACAGTTTTCACATGACCATGCTTGATATTATCCATTTGCAAGATGCCCAAGTATCTGTAGGTTTCTGGCTGGTGGCACTTGATGGTTTGAACATTTGACATTTCAATGCCCTCACTTTCCGTGATTTCCCCCTTTTTCAGTGCCACTGTGGCACATTTATCCAGGCCAAACTCCATGCTGATGTCATTGCTAAAGATTCGCACAGTGTTAGTTAGTGACTGTATCTCAGTTTCTGATTTTCTGTACAACTTCAGGTTATCCATATACAGCAGGTGTGAAATTTTTGGTGAATTCCTAGCAGTTTGGTAGCCTAGGTTTGTTTTTTGTAGGATAAGTGACAGCAGGATTATAGCGATGATGAATAGCATTGGGGACAAAGAGTCCCCCTGGAAGATGCCCCTTCTGATGTTGATCAGTCCATAGCTTTCATTCCCAACAAAAAGCTCAGTCTTCCAATATTTCATCGCCTGTTCTATGAATTTCATGATGTTTTCATTGACTCCAATGACTTCCAGGCATTTTAAGATCCAGCTGTGGGGCAATGAGTCAAAGGCTTTCTTGTAGTCAGTCCAGGTCATGTATAGGTTTGTTTTCCTGTTCTTACAGTTCTCCATAATCATTTTATCAATTAGGAGCTGGTCTTTCATACCTCTGCTTCGTCTTTTATTGCCCTTTTGCTCCACTGGCATGATGTCATGTTCTTCTAGGTAGTCCTGAATTCTGTCAGCTATGATACCTGTCAGAAGTTTGAGCATGGTCGGCAAACATGTTATTGGCCTGTAGTTTCCTGGTATGGCTCCTTTCGCTGCGTCTTTCTGTATTTAATATGTTCTGCCAGTTGTAAGCCATTCACTGATATTTCCTGTCTGCAGCATTTTGTTGAACAATTCGGCCATTTTTGCATGCAGGCAGGTCAGGTATTTCAGCCAAAAACCATGCACCTGATCACTCTTTTTGCAATCATTTCAGGTGTTATTTCTAGCTGCTGCATATTGCTCTTTGAGAATTTTTTCTCAAACTCCTTTATCCACCCAGCAGTTTTGTTATAACCCTTTTCGACCTCCCAGAGATCTTTCCAGAACTTTGTTGTTATTTTCACCTCTGGCTTTTCAATTTTCTTATCTGTTTGCTGATGCAGGTTCTGGTAGAACTGCCTCTGGTTGAATTGAAATGTTTGATTCTGCCTGTACTGGGTGATCCTAGCTTCATATCAATTTTTCTGGCTGTCGCTGTTATCTGCTGCTTTACAATTTCCAGAGCTTTCTTGATCTTTCTTGTACTAAGCCAGTACTTTTTTGTCAAATAGTCTTTGATCTTCTGATTGCTCAGTTTCTGCTCCTTAATGTTCTTCAAGTTACTTGCATCTGATCTCAAGCTTTTGATTTTCATTTCTAGTTGGATTTTCCATTTTGGTTTCTATTGCAGTAACCCTAGTTTTTCAGTTATTATCACAGCTGTACTGTAGGCAAGCTGATTCAATTGTTCAATTGAAGTTACATTGACAGTTGCAAGTCGTTTCTTGCTTATGTTTTTTAAGGCTGGCAGTCTCTTTTGCTCTGCCTTGGACCCTGCATGAGCAAGTATTTGGTCCTTCAGTTCTTGCTGCCTTGGAGTTACAGTGCCAAGTGTCTCATCTGTAGCTTCTTGCTGTCTTTCCAAGTTTTCATCAGGTTCCAGTTGTGCAGTGACTCCAGCTCTTATTGGAGATTCTACTGGTGCCAGATCAGATTTTGGTATTTCTATTTTTCAAATTTTTTGTATTTCTTCTAATTCGACTTCACTGAACATTTGGTTCCTGATTATGAGTCGTCGCTGATCGGCCAGTCGAAGTTCCGTCATTTTTCAGTCTGCATGTTCTTGTTTCCATAATTGGTACATCCGTGTTTGATATCCACGTTTTTCAGGCTCCAAGTTGTAATAACACTTCATGATTGTGCGATTCTCTGACATTGAGAATTTCTGCCACTTTTTGATTTGTAAGCTTTGTTTGTTTTGTTCCTTTAGCTCATTTGTCAATGGCTGCCCAGCACAGCTCTCAGCTTCATTGAAGCACACAAGCCCCACTACCACAACAAGGTGTACCCATCAGTGAGGATGATGATGATGATGATGATTGTTATTGTTATTGTTATTGTTATTGTTATTGTTATTGTTATTGTTATTGTTATTGTTATTGTTATTGTTATTGTTATTGTTATTGTTATTGTTATTGTTATCGTTATCGTTATCGTTATCGTTATTGTTATTGTTGTTCAGATCGTGCAGAACGCAGCCGCGAGAGCCATCGTGGGGCTCCCCAGATTCGCCCACGTATCTACAACACTCCGTGGCCTGCATTGGCTGCCGATCAGTTTCCAGTCACAATTCAAAGTGTTGGTCATGAACTTTAAAGCCCTACATGGCATTGGACCAGAATACCTCCAGAACCGCCTGCTACCGCACGAATCCCAGCGGCCAATAAGGTCCCACAGAGTTGGCCTTCTCCGGGTCCCGTCGACTAAACAATGTCGTCTGGTGGGCCCAAGGGGAAGAGCCTTCTCTGTGGTGGCTCTGGAATCAACTCCCCCCGGAGATTAGAACTGTCCCCATCCTCCTTGTCTTCTGTAAACTACTTAAGACCCACTTATACCGCCAGGCATGTAGGATTTGAGACATCTTTCCCCCAGGCTTATTATAATTTATGTTTGGTATGTATGTGCTGCTTGGTTTTTAATTATGATACGGTTTTTAGTGTTTTCTTAATATTAGATTTGTGCATATTGTTTTATCGTTTGTTGTGAGCCGCCCTGAGTCTTCGGAGAGGGGCGGCATACAAATCTAATAAATTATTATTATTATTATTATTATTATTATTATTATTATTATTACTACTACTACTACTACTACTACTACTGTATCATATATGTGGAATATCCAAAAGAATTTGGAAAACTACTACTATTTAAATATCAAGTATTGAATTAAAGAAAAGATAATTATCAATTTTGGAAAAGGCTATTTGTTAAGAAAGTAAATAATGCCCTATACTTTTGTCATAGATTTATATTTAAGAACCAGATTATGTTTGTGTGTAATCGTGATACATATATAATTTGCAGTATATTTAGTTGGTTTATATCAGTTTAATGTGTTAATTCTTAGAGGAAGAATTGCTAATTTGTTTACTTTTTCACCTGCTTGTGTAGGCCATTACTTCAGTTGTTCAATACATGTATATTGTCTCTTTTTTCTGTATCTATTTTAAAAATACTATAAACACATAAAATGTGAATGGATGCTTATTAAAATAGTTTTATTGATGTATTTTGTAATCCATCAGGAAATACTGATAGGTAATCTCAAAGCTTCAGTTTGGAGTATGACCAAAGTTTTACAATTTATGTTTTCATATTTAATAGAACAAGGGGAAAAGTGCAACGGTCCACCGAGGATTGAGAATGGCGACATTATTTCTTTATCTGAAAAGCAATACAGATCTGGCTCTTCAGTAGAATTCAGATGCCAAAACTATTACGCCATGGAAGGCCAGAACATATCTTTTTGTGACAATGGGAACTGGACAAAGGTGCCCATTTGTCTTGGTAAGCAGAAAAGAAAGTCTTCGTCTAATTTTTATGAACATTTCTAATCATTAGTATCTATTCCCTGCTTTCTTTCTCTCTTGCATAAAGATGATTTATATGATTTTAGTTATATATCTGATGTGAACTGGCTAGTAGATGAAAGCTAAATTTTACCGGTATTATTAGACCTTTGCAACAGAATAATATGATGCATTTGGACGCTGACTACCTTCTCTTAACAATTTACTTTCTTTTTCATCTTAGAGCCCTGTATGATTCCAATGGCTGAACTGGAAAGCCGGAAGATAGAAGTTAAGGATGGAATGAATACATCTGACAATGCATTTGTACAACGTGGTTATTCTATTGAATTGACCTGTAGAACAGGATATGTGCTTGAAGCAGATACTTCCCAATCAATTTCTAAAATCCATTGTGATGGGACGCCACCAGTGATTCCTAAATGCAAAGGTGACTCAAAGAATTTAATTTTATAAACTATGGCTAAGTTAGTGTAAAAACAGCAAACTGCATCCTTGAGAGTTTTTCCAAAAAAGACATTGCTGGATAATAAGTATGTATGGCAATACCATTTATATCATTGAATGGTACAGTATTTGTTTTTTCTGGCAACAAACTCCATAGCTGAGCTAAATATGTTTCTATTTTTAAAGAATTTATAAACTATTATCATACCAAAATCTAAATATTAGTACCAATAGAGATTCCAGCTCCAACATGAATATAATATTTTTTTTTTAGTTAGTGCTAGAGAATATTGCTTTACTTTTGATTTTGGGACTAACAGATTAGAAGATGTCTAACAAGGAACATTTTTCAAATCTAGCAGTGATTTCACCATAGGCACCAGAAAAACATAATGGAGATACAGTATTTGTTTATGCATTTATGGCATTTCTCTATCAGGTTAATCCTTGTGGATTCTGGGCAACTCACAGATATAAAAATAAGAATCAAATAACAAAATATGCACACTTATACACACGTTTTTGTAGCTGTACAGTTACTTGCAGACAAGGAGAGATCGTCATCTTAGGATGGTTGTCCTAGAGGAGGGGAGCTACAAGCAGAAGACTTGATAATCATTCCTTGACCTAATTGATAGTTAGGGACTAGAGCAAAATGCATTTACCTTTACTACCAGCTTGGAGATGTGAGTGCGCATGTGCACTCACTATGCTTCTGTGTGCCTCTTCTGGTCAGCGCATGAGATGTAATGACATCTGGGTGGAGAGCAATGTTCCCCCTAAGCTGCACGGTGTGCTATAGCACAGGAGGTTTTAAACCTCCGTGTAGCAGTTTCCAATTCCAGTGCAGAGGTCTCAATTTGAGACCTCTGCGCTGGAATTGGAAACCTCTTCCCCCCCGGCAGATTCTATCGCCGGTAGCCAGAAAAACTTGGAAGCCATGAAGAAGGAAGCTCAGCTTCCGGTCTCACAACTTTTTGCTCTTCGTGCCCTTAGCCTCCGGCAACCATCGATTAACATAGCCGGCGCCCCTTTCCGCCTTTCTCCCCCCCTTTTTATTTTTCTTTCTTTCTTTCTTTTTATTTGCTCACTTCCTCTTCCACTCTTGCTTGCCCCTCGCTCCCAGCTTGACACCTTCCCATGGCCACCGCCATGGGGCTGAGCCACCAATGCAGGAGGGCTCGCTAGCTGCGATGGCAAAGGCGGGGGAAGGCAAGGGAAGCGTGGCCGAGGCATTCTCCCCCATCCTCCTCCGAGCCCATCTGCTGTGCTTTGAGGCAGGTGGAATGGTATTTGCGCTGGGCAGAAAAACCTATCCGCTCCTTCCCAGCAGCAGCTGGCCCAGTGCAGAGAGATGGCTCCATCCCGGCCTGGCGTTCACCCCAGTGCCACCAATGGAGTGACTGGGCACAATCTGCTTCTGCCTCTGCAGCCTTGGAAACAGGTGAGAAAGGCAGCGAAGGTGCCTGCCACCGACAGAGAGAGAGAGAGGGAGAGAGAGAAGAAAGGAAGAGAGAGAAAGAGAGAGAGAGAAAGCAAGAGCCCTGGGCTCAGGTTTCTGCTGCTCAATGCCAGGTCGGTGGTAAATAAAGCTCTCCTCATCCGGGATCTGATCCTGGATGAGGAGGCCGACCTGGCATGTATTACTGAAACCTGGCTGGGCCCAGAGGGAGGTGTTCCTCTCTCTGAAATCTGCCCAGCTGGGTTTCAGATATGGCATCAACCTCGACCCCAGGGAAGGGGGGGGAGGAGTGGCTATTATAGCCAGGGAGAGCCTTTGCCTACGTAGACTCATTGCTCCGGAAATTGCGGGTTGTGAGTCTCTCTTGATGAAGTTGGACTTAGGGGTTCAGGTGGGCTTATTTCTCACGTACCTGCCTCCCAGCTGCGTGTCAAAAGCCCTGCCTGTGCTACTTGAGGAGGTAGCCGGATTGGCGGTGGAGTTCCCCGGACTTATTGTCCTGGGGGACTTCAACCTGCCGTCACTCGGCGAAACCTCTGGGTTGGCACAGGAGTTCATGGCCACCATGACAGCCATGGACCTGACTCAAGTAGTACAGGGTCCAACTCACGAGGGAGGGCACGCACCTGACATGGTATTCCCTTCCAAGCAATTGAGTAATGGTCTGAGACTAAGAGGCTTAGAACCATTGCTTTTGTCATGGTCAGACCATTTCCTAATACGGCTTGACTTCCTGGCTCCAATCCTTCCCCGCAGGGAGGCGGAACCAATTAAGATGTTCCGCCCCAGACGCCTGATGGACCCAGAGGGCTTTCAGATGGCGCTTGGGGTTATTCCAGAGGCACTCGTCCACAGTTCGGCGGAGTCTCTTGCGGAGGCCTGGAACAAGGCTGCAGCAGAGGCTCTTGACCGGATTGCTCCTTTGCGACCTCTCCGTGGTGCTAGACCCCGTAGAGCTCCATGGTTCAATGAGGAGCTCCGGGAGTTGAAACGCCAAAAGAGGCGTCTAGAGAAGCGATGGAGGAAGAGTAGGTCTGAATCTGATCGAACACTTGTAAGAGCTTTTATTAAGACTTACAAAGTGGCGCTCAAGGCGGCAAGATGCGCGTACCATGCCGCCTTAATTGCATCAGCGGAATCCCGCCCGGCCGCTCTGTTTAGGGTGACCCACTCCCTTCTTAACCAGGGGGGAGTTGGGGAGCCCTTACAGAGCAGTGCCGAGGATTTTAACACATTTTTCGCTGATAAAGTCGCTCAGATCCGGGCTGATCTCGACTCCAATTGGAAAACAGAGTCGACTGACAACGAGTCAGTCGAGGTGACTGGGGCACGTACTTGTCCACCTGTCTGGGAAGAGTTTGATCTGGTGACACCTGATGAAGTGGACAAGGCCATTGGAGCTGTGAGTTCCGCCACCTGTTTACTGGATCCGTGTCCCTCCTGGTTGGTTTCGGCCAGCAGGGAGGTGACACGGAGCTGGGTCCAGGAGATTACCAACGCTTCCTTGGGGAGGGGAGTTTTTCCAACACTCTATAAAGAAGCGCTCGTGCGCCCCCTCCTCAAGAAGCCTTCCCTGGACCCAGCTGTACTTAATAACTATCGTCGAGTCTCCAACCTTCCCTTTATGGGGAAGGTTGTTGAGAAGGTGGTGGCACTCCAGTTCCAACGGTCCTTGGAAGAAGCCGATTATCTTGGTCCCCAGCAGTCGGGTTTCAGTCCCGGTTACAGCACGGAAACTGCTTTGGTCGCGTTGATGGATGATCTCTGGCGGGCCCGGGACAGGGGTTTATCCTCTGTCCTGGTGCTCCTTGACCTCTCAGCGGCTTTCGATACCATCGACCATGGTATCCTTCTGCACCGGCTGGAGGGGTTGGGGGTGGGAGGCACTGTTTTTCAGTGGTTCTCCTCCTACCTCTCTGGCCGATCGCAGTCGGTGTTAGTGGGGGGCCAGAGGTCGGCTCCAAGGTCTCTCCCTTGTGGGGTGCCTCAGGGGTCGGTCCTCTCCCCCCTGCTATTTAATATCTACATGAAACCACTGGGTGAGATCATACAAGGACATGGGGTGAGGTATCATCAGTACACTGATGATACCCAGCTTTACATCTCCACCCCATGCCCAGTCAATGAAGCAGTGGAAGTGATGTGCCAGTGCCTGGAGGCTGTTGGGGCCTGGATGGGTGTCAACAGACTCAAACTCAACCCGGATAAAACGGAGTGGCTGTGGGTTTTGCCTCCCAAGGACAATTCCATCTGTCTGTCCATTACCCTGGGGGGGATTATTGACCCCCTCAAAGAGGGTCCGCAACTTGGGCATCCTCCTCGATCCACAGCTCACATTAGAGAACCATCTTTCAGCTGTGGCGAGGGGGGCGTTTGCCCAGGTTCGCCTGGTGCACCAGTTGCGGCCCTCTCTGGACCGGGACTCATTGCTCACAGTCACTCATGCCCTCATCACCTCGAGGTTCAACTACTGTAATGCTCTCTACATGGGGCTACCTTTGAAAAGTGTTCGGAAACTTCAGATTGTGCAGAATGCAGCTGCGAGAGCAGTCATGGGCTTACCTAGCTATGCCCATGTTTCACCATCACTCCGCAGTCTGCATTGGCTGCCGATCAATTTCCAGTCACAATTCAAAGTGTTGGTTATGATCTTTAAAGCCCTTCATGGCACTGGACCAGAATATCTCCGAGACCGCCTCCTGCCCCACAAATCCCAGCGACCGATTAGGTCCCACAGAGTGGGCCTTCTCTGGGTCCCGTCAACTAAACAATGTCGGTTGGCGGGCCCCAGGGGAAGAGCCTTCTCTGTGGCGGCACCGACTCTCTGGAACCAACTCCCCCCAGAGATTAGAACTGCCCCTACTCTCCCTGCCTTCCGTAAACTCCTTAAAACCCACCTCTGCCGTCAGGCATGGGGGAATTGAAACACCTCCCCCAGGCATGTTTAATTTATGCATGGTATGTTTGTGTGTGCGTCTGTTAGTATATGGGGTGCTTTTAAATCTTCTATAAATTTTAAAGTTTTCTGATTATTTATGATTTGTTCTATCTTGTTGTGAGCCGCCCCGAGTCTTCGGAGAGGGGCAGCATACAAATCTAAATAATAAATAAATAAATAAATAAGAGAGAGAGAGATAGGATAGTGAGGGATGATAGATGATAGAGACAGAGATAGAGAGGATAATGAGTGAGGAGGTGTGAGAGAGAGAGAGAGAGATGAAAATTGCAACCTTCACTTTGTCCTGGGGGCAAAGTCACCCAACGGACCAAGATCTGTGCATCCTGCAGTGCTGCGAGGAGAGAAAAGATGGCTTTCAGAATAGCCGATCATGGTGGGGTATTGCCACCAATTGTCCATTGGGGGTGATTGAGTCGCTACTCCCTATTGAGCCAGCAGAGGCTGCAGCAGAGGAAAAGGCAAAATATGGGTCAGCCACTTTTTGAGGAACTGAGTGCGCTAACGGAAAGGAAGAGAAAGAGAGAGAAAGAAAGAGAGAGAGAGAGATTGAGGGATGATAGATTATAGAGGCAGAGATAGAGGGGATAGGGAAGGTGGGGATGAGAGAGAGAGAGAGAGCGCAACAGACAGAGAGCAAAAGAGAGAGAGAGAGAGCAACAGACAGAGAGTGAGAGAAAAAGAGATACCTGGAGGGAAAGAATGAGAAAGAGAAAGAAAAGAGGGAAAAGAGAGAGGAGAGAAGTGGAGAGAAAGAAAGAAAAAGGAAAAGAGGGAGGGAAAGAGACAAGTGGTGAGGAAGGAAGGAGAAATGGAGGGAACAAAGAAGGAAGGAAGGGAGGGAGGGAGGGAGGAAGAATGAAAATGAATGGAGGGACAGAGGAAGGAAATATTTTTTGAGGGGGGGGGGTGTAATTTTTTTTATTTTTTCTCTCAACATACATTCAAACAATACAGTGTACCATCTAATTTTCCATGAATAAAATGCAGTATTTTGTTAGCAACTAATATCAATCATTAAAAAAGTTGCAAAAGTTTTTTTTCTAATTTTGTCATCCAGTTACATACATTTTCTTTTCATTTAATTCCCTCATTAATGTTCCTTCAAAAAGTACAACACTAATTATATTTCTAACTTATTAACCATTATGCCAAAGTGCTTCCTTCTTTCTTTATACATTTTTCTATAAACCAAGAAAACCTTGTATAACCAATCAGATGTTAACAGAAGAAAATTAAAAACAAAACATAAAAATATACAAATTTCAGACGTCTTCGCCCCCTCTAAATAGTACATTTACCTAATCCAAAATGTAAAAACTATTTCATCCCATATAACATTTAGCCAATTAATACTTATCTACATTTCTTACTTCATTGTTAATCTTACATTTCAGTCAATTTGAGAAAAGAAAAAAGGGAAACATTTCTAAATATTCTCTATTTTCAATCAATTAAAAATCATTAATATCGTTAATCTCCCCAACAATTCTAAATTCAATTCAATTTATGCATTAATCCAAATCAGTATCACCTACTACATATCTTATTATACTTCTAACTTTATTAAAACAGATCAGCAATTCATATATCCAAATATAAAAAATAATTAAAGATAAAAAATAGCAAACAAAACAATACTCCAAGCTTAATCAACCCCTTTTAAACTCCAATTTATTTAATCTGAGCAGAACTTTGAACCAAGCCGTTTTTAATTTTTTTGTATCCCTTTTTAATCCCCTTTTCCATTTTATCCTTTCTATTCTTCCTTCTAGGAAGGAAAGGCTTTGTTAGAAAAATAAAAGGCTTATTGGATCAAACTTTGGACACTTGACAACATAGTTATGAAGGTGGCAATGTCCCAGGGTTATGTGATCTTCTGGCAAGCAACTGGAAGGATTCACTTAACAACTCTGGCAAGAAAGGTGGTAAAGTGAGGCAGAACTCACTTAATAACCATGTTACTCAGGAGATAGAAACTTTGGCCTCCATTAGGGTCAGAACAGGAGTTGAGGATTCTGTCTGACCAGTGCACTCTTTTAGAAGCAGATCAGCAGTCCTTTTTGAAGCTCCACAGAAAACATCTAGAGGGGAAGGCAGGTTGTCCTTGACTTATAATGGTTAATTTACTGAGTGTTCAAAGTCGCAATGACCCTGAAAAAAGTGACTTATGCGCCTTTTTCACAGTTAGGACCTTTGGAGCAGCCTGATGATGGCAGGATCAAAACTTTGCTGCCATTTCATATTTATGACAGTTGCTGTTTGTCCTGAGGTCATGTGACCCCCTTTTGTTTCTAACTGATCCACGCCCAGGCATGAAAATGTGCCACTCAGACATTATACTTTTCTGCCCATACCGAAAAAAAATTAGAGTGAACATTGGTGGAGAGCCGAACAGGATGATAGCAGTGCCGGAGAAGCATTGGTGCAACCTCTTTTGTCAAGTGGGTCAACCCAAGTGGCTTTTACTGTGGTACGATTGTTCCAGCGGCTTTGGCTGTTTCTCTGATCATCGAGAGAGCAAGCACAGCTGGTCACTTGCTTTGCTGCCAAAGCCCCTCAAGCCAACGAGTTGGTAAAACCCAGCCAGCAATGTGCAAAGGCTTATTTTTCTGAAAAAGTAGTAGATGCTTGGAACAAACTTTCAGCAGACGTGGTTGCTAAATCCACAGTAACTGAGTTTAAACATGCCTGGGATAAACATATATCCATCCTAAGATAAAATACAGAAAATAGTATAAGGGCAGACTATATGGACCATGAGGTCTTTTTCTGCCATCAATCTTCTATGTTTCTATGCAGCTTGCAGGAATGGAGATTTGAATCAGTTTGGTTTGGCAAACCAATTCAAATAATCCTTACCACTTCAGCAGAGGTGGGCCAAGATGATTGAATTTCACCCGTTAGGGATACTTAGTGAATATTATCTTGCCATCCAAACTGGACAAACAGTGGCTATTTGAAAACTTCATATCATAGACAACCCATTGTTGAACCATATCACCCTGAATCTCTGGAGTCTCCGGAGAAGGGCAGCCTAGAAATCGAAATAATAAAATAAATATCCAGCTTTAAAGTTAGTGAGCAGCTCCTTGGATTGCATTCAGAGGAACATTGGTAGCCAGCGCAACCTCTACAATTGTAATATGACAGAACAAGATTATACTGTGAACATGCAGTGTATTGAATTCTAGAACAGCTGGCAATTCCAGGGCAGTCCTAGGAAGAACAGATTGATTAATTACATATCATGAAATTGGTATCAAGTCTCATCAATTACATTTTTTTTCCCTCCTGGACAATCTATCAACAATCTGGTTTTTTAGATTTACCAACAATGTCAATAGCAATAGCATAATAAGGGCACGAAATGTTCTGCCACATGTTGGGCAGACATGTGTGGTCACCATTGTCATAGAATTTGCATTTGCAGCCCTGGCTTTGCCGACTGTTTACTTCTCTACTGCTCCGAATGTACTTCTGGCCTCAGATGTCTGACAGTCTTGGTGGATATCAATGTTAAATCTTGCGAGCTCTCTGGAGACAGAAAACATGAGAGTATCAGATTGTAGCTTTATATTTCTATTCAACACTAAATTAAAGGGGCTGAATAATTATAGCAACTTGCTGAATTTATTAATGATCTTCCAAATAAATACAAGGAAACATAAAGTACTTTCGATCATGATGGCTAATTTTACAGTATATTTTAGATATTAACAGGAGGTTTGAAATTAATTTATTTTATTTATTATTAGATTTGCATGCCGCCCCTCTCCGAAGACTAATAATGCCCATGAATAGGCATTATTACTGATTAAAATAGTCTCATGGTGCTATGAAATATAATAGTGCTTGTTTTCTGTGCTATTGTAAAGCAAGTCCCATAATCCAAAGATGCACAGATTTTTAAAATATAAATTATGATATATTTTCTCTAGAAATTAGATGTAACCCTCCAGGAATATCGAATGGTTATTTCCGATCTCGAAGAACTATATACTATGATGGGGATCTAATTCGAATTCGGTGTGATAGTGGATTTATTCTTGAAAATGATAATGGGGAAAAGGTGATTGAATGCACAAAAAATGGATGGTCACCTTCACCAAAATGTATCCGTGAGTACAACTTGCATGTATTATTATGATTATAGAAGGGCTGAGCTATTTATTAACTCTGAATAATTGCACTTTTAAACATTATTTTATGTATTTTTTCAATTATTTTTGCCAAGGGACATATCTCCCTGAGAACATGTTAGCAGATTCTTAGTTCTTATTTAGTTGCAACAGGATAAAGGACAGACATGAAAGGAAGATGTGCTATCAGACTAGAATGTACAATATGGTAGAATTGCATTTCCACCAATTCACTTTGAAAATATTCTGTCTTTCTAAATACATGTGGGATGTGCACAGGAAATGAGTTGTGGAATAACAGCTTGACAAATAAAGAGGAATAACCAAAGTTACAGGCAAATTCACAGGCAGATAGATACATATAATCATAGAAAAGAAAAATAACATAGTCAGTACTTGATCTTAGCAAATAAATAGGCTTATTGTAAACATAGATACAAATTATAGGTTGGTGAACATAGTCTCTAAATTTTGAACTGAAGAAAGAGCAGATCTAAAAGCTGCTAAACAACTGAAAATGTTGAATGTTAAGTATGAAATGAATAGCTTTAGAGCAGGGGTATAACACTTGATTTCACTGAGGGCTGCATCAGAATTGTGTTTGACCTTGGGGGAGGTTGTGGCTGGAGTGGGTGTGGCTAGGGTGGGTGTGGCCAGGGTTGGATGTCAGTGATGGGCTACCTAAATTTTTACTACCACACTGTGGGCGTGGCTTATGCATTTAGTTTCAACATCTTTCAGTGCAAATTGGGTGCTCTGGGGTGGAGCTCCAAATTTTGCTACCGGAACTGCGTTCCTGACCATTTCCGTAGGAGCCCATCACTGGTGGATGTGGCTAGTTCAACATCACCCATGTTGGGGGCACGTGTGGTGCACTGGTGGGTTCTGAATTCATTTGCCACCAGTTTGCCACCGGTTTGCACCACTTGTGCATGCATGCGATGCTTTTGCATATGTACAGAAGCCCAGGTTCGCCTGGTGCACCAGTTGCGGCACTATTTGGACAGGGAGTCATTGCTCACAGTCGCTCATGCCCTCATCACCTCGAGGTTCGACTACTGCAATGCTCTCTACATGGGGCTACCTTTGAAAAGTGTTCGGAAACTTCAGATCGTGCAGAATGCGGCCACAAGAGCTATCGTGGGGCTTCCCAGATTCGCCCATATTTCTACAACACTCCGTGGCCTGCACTGGCTGCCGATCTGTTTCTGGTCACAATTAAAAGTGCTGGTAATGACCTTTAAAGCCCTACGTGGCATTGGACCAGAATATTTTCAGAACTGCCTTCTACCG
The DNA here is from genome assembly GCF_031021105.1 of Erythrolamprus reginae. Lineage (NCBI taxonomy): Eukaryota > Metazoa > Chordata > Lepidosauria > Squamata > Dipsadidae > Erythrolamprus > Erythrolamprus reginae. The sequence goes on along the minus strand of NC_091952.1, from coordinate 111,039,643 downwards.
CACGAATTCCAGCGACCGGTTAGGTCCCACAGAGTTGGCCTTCTCCAGGTCCCATCAACCAAACAATGTCATTTGGCGGGCCCCAAGGGAAGAGCCTTCTCTGTGGCAGCCCTGGCACCTCCACCCACTGTTCAAGACTTCCCCTTAAGCTAGTTCTCCTCTCTGTGGAGAACTGTCACTGTTTGAACAATTACAAGCGAAAGATCTCAGATGCAGATCAGGAGCCCCTAATCAGCACGTCGCACCGGCTTCGTGCTGCCCCGGAATGCCTAGATTATGGGAAAGGTACAGGTATCAACTTCCCTCTGCCAGATGTCCTCTAGGTTTGATACACCCCAACCTTTTTATATTGAGACAATTGTTTGATGTAGCAATCACCAATTTGGTGATATTATTCTTGGGTGTTCTTCCATATACCTATGACGAAAATAAGAAAGATTCCCTTGACAAAGAGATATGCAAGAACTGTTGCCTAGGAAAAGGGGCTGAAGCATTTTTAAATCCAAAAAAGCAAGAAAACATTTGGAAGGCACTCAGGCCTTCTTTTTTTAGTGAATAAAGGAGGAGAAATATAGCTCAATCAGAGGGGTAAGATATTGTTATTATACATTTTGGTGAAGATAAACTTAAGCTTGCTGTGGAGTTGATTTTCTTAGCTCATACATCTGGTGTGGCTGACAGGACTGAAACTCACAAGTCAGAGAAAAGTCCCACAGCATGTGTTCCTGGCAAATTGGAAAAAAAAATCTTAAAACAAAATAAATTCTCTAGATCCACTTCAAGATCTGTAGCATGGGGATCTCTCCTCATTTTTCAGTATGCTAGTTTCATAGGCAGTAACTTCTTGACCATGTATCTCTATTCATATTCTTCTGTAGAAATTCAGTGTCCCACTCCAGAAGTGACAAACGGTGACATTGAACCTAGGCAAACTCAATATGTGTACAACAATGAAATTGAGATAACCTGTTCTAAACGGTTTTTGTTTAAAGTAATCCGAAGAAAGTACACATCAATATGTACTGCTAATGGTTGGGATCCCTCTCTCCCTCTCCAGTGTCACGGTAAGCAGTGCGTTTTAAAAGTTTCTTTGTCTTCAGTTTCTTTCTAAAGCAGAAATTGCTTTATTGTTTATGAATGAGATACCTACGTTATGGTGGATGAGATGACAGTGGCAGGACACTAGCTTGTTACAGCTAGCTGTAGTAATGGTAACCTTTCTATAATTTCTCTTCTTAGAAATAATCCCAAGATTTTTTATAACTGACATAAATTTGTTCCACAAAATGTAAGGAAAAAAATGTAGGTAAAGCAGATTAAATAAATGAATTCATTCCATAGTTTGAAATTACATTATAGAAGTAATGCCATCACTAACAATAATCTAGAGCATAGAAGTGTTTGTTGACTTTTTTGCATCTTCTGGCCACTGAGACTTACAAGTCAGCTGCAAGTTCTGCAGTCTCCTCACAAAGAACAACCTTCCAGAGAATAGTGGACAATTTCTTGTCCTTTCTTTATCCAAGGAGGCTCTGCTGTCATCCAATCACCATGGTATCATCTCTACAATATAGCTTCAGAGACATTGTAGTCTACTATTGTTGACACATAGAAGTCATATGTATTATTGAATTATAAATTCTATACAGAGTGTCAAATCAGTTTATATTCTGTTTCCAATAGGTAAATTTATATGTGAATACTGTTTTTGAAGATTTTAAACCTTTTATCACTTGTAGCAGGGGTCCCCAAAGTGTTTACACAGGGGGTCAGTTCACTGTCCCTCAGACTGTTGGATGGCCTGACTATAAAAAAAACCTATGAACAAATCCCTATGCACACTGCACATACTTTATTTAAAGTAAAAAACAAAATGGGAACAAATGCAATATTTAAAATAAAGAAGTAATAAAGTAATTAAATAATAAAGTAATTTATACTTCTTTATTAACAAATAAATTTAAACTTAAATCAACAAACTCCCTCCATTTCTCCTTCCTTCCTTCCTTCCCTCCTTCCTCTCCACTTCTCTCTTCCCTCTCCCTTTTTTTCCTTCTCTCTCATTTGTTTCATTTTCCTCTCCCTCATTCTTTCCCTCCATCATTTTCTCATTTTTCTCTTTCTTTTCTCTCTCTCTCTCACTCCCTTTCCATCTTTCCCTCTTCCTTTCTCTCTCACTCTCTTTCTTTCTTTCTCCCTCTCTCTCTTTCTCTCTCTCTCTTTCTCTCACTCACTCTCTTTTTATCTCTCCCTCTTCGTATCTCTCCCTCTTTTTCTCTCTTCCTCTCTCTCCATCTCTCTCTCTTTCTCTCTCTTCTCTTCCTTTCTCTCCCCCTCTCTCTCCCTCTTTCTCTCTCTTCTCTCTTTCTATCCCTCTTTGTATCTCTCCCTCTTTCTTTCTCTCTCTCCTTTTCTCTCTCTCCTCTTCCTTTCTCTCTCCCTCTCTTTCTCCCCCTTTCTCTCCCTTCCTTCCCTCCATCCTTCCTTCCTCTCCACTTCTCTTTCCCTCTCTCTCTTTCCCTTTTCTTTCTTTCGGTCCACTTCTCTCTCTCTCCGCTTCTCCAGCGGCACCGTTTTCGCACTCTCCCCTTGGCTCTGCCCCCACTGCAGCTGCCATTGGTGCAGCAACAGCGGTGGCTCATCTCGGACCAGGGCACACCAGCTGGTGCCACTTTCCGTGCAACTCCAGCCTTCTCCTGCCCTGGCCGGCGCAGCCACCTTGCCGCTGACACAGGTGGCGGGGACCGCCCTGTCTCCCTTCAGAGCCTTTTTGATAGCCCTTCCCGGCAGAGGTGCTGCATCTGCCTCACCACCGGCTTCCGCCACCAGCGCGCAGCTCTGATCACCCGAAGCCTGGTGTTGATGCTTGAGAGTTGGCTCGGGATCTCCCATTGTTGTTGTTGCAGTGCCGGACAACAAAGTTGGCTGCCTGGGAAAGCAGCGTGCTTTTCAAACGCGCTGCTTTCCTGCACTGCTTTCCCAGGCATCCCGCTTTACTGGCCAGTGCCACGACAACAACAACAACGGCGCTGTGGCAGCCGCTGATGCTGAGAACCCCAAGCCCGATCTCAAGCATCAATGCCAGGCTTCGGGTGAGCAGAGCTATGCGCCGGTGGCAGAAGCCGTTGGGGAGGCAGACGCGGCAACTCTGCCAGGAAGGGCTATCAAAGAGGTCCTGAAGGGGGAAAGGGCGGTCCCCACCACCTGTGTCAGCGGTGAGGTGTATTCGCCTTGTGCCCTGGAGGGGAGGCGGTGGAGGCCAGGGGTTTGCAAGAGGCCGCCTCCCCCCCATGCACTTAGCCATGGCACACTTAGCTGTGACTTTCAGTGCATGGTTTTTGAATCGCCAATCGCCTTTTCCTAAATCTCCCGTCCACTCACCATGGAGGAGGAGGTGGGGAGGAGGAGGAGGAAGTGGAGACCCATGGGGTGGGGAGGAAAGTGGGCCTGCAATTGGCCCCTTTCTTTTTTGCCCTTAGGGAGAGGAACTGTTGCTGCTCTGCCATAGGGCAGCAACAGTTTCTCTCCCTAAAGGCGGCAAAGAAAGGAGCCAATTGCAGGTCTGCTTTCCTCCCTGCCCCTTGGCTCTCCACCTCCTCCTCGCTCAGCAGCTGACCGCCGTGAGTGGACAGGAGATTTGGGAACTTATTATATCGATCGGTAAAACCTCGTGCACTGCCGCGGGCTGGATAAATGGCCTCAGCAGGCCGCATTTGTCCCGCAGGCCATAGTTTGGGGACCGCTGACTTGTAGTGTAAACAAATTCTACATTGCCATGGCTAAAAGTAAGACAAAACCAGTCACAGATATAATGTTTTATCTTGTATTCATCACTTCACATCACATCAGTGTTTAAGAATTTAGAAGGCGAGATCAAGAATCTACTGTATTTTTGGAGTATAAGATGCACCAGAATATAAGACGCACTTTAGTTTTTGGGGAGGAAAATAGGGAAAAGAATCTGCTTACCAGGTATTCATCTTGCTAGGGTCCTTAGTCTGATCAGCTTCAGCACATTATTTTATCCCCTGGTTAAGGGCTTAATTTTTTTTTATTCTGAGAGAGTAACAATGAAAGAGCTTGCAAGCCAGTAAGAGCTGGGAACATCATTAGTACCTGGAAAGAAACAGTCTGAGCAAGTACAGCAATGGAAAAAACCCTGCAAAGACTTAGGGCTTGGAAAACATTCTTCTTTGCAGAGAGTGACAATGAAAGAGCTTGCAGGCAGGTAAAAGCTGGTAACATTGTTAGCACCTGGTTAAGACTGGAAAGAAACATTCGGAGCAAGTTAGACCAATGGGGAAAAAACCCCTGCAAAGACTTAGGGCTTGGAAAACATTCTTCGTAGAGAGAAACAATGAAAGAGCCTGCAAGGTAAGAGCTGGGAAGATTGTTAGCAGCTGGTTAGGACTGGAAAAAAAAAAGCTACATTCAGATTATAAGATGCAGCCTCTTTTAGGGAGGAAAAAGGTGCATCTTATACACAGAAAAATACAGTATTTATTCAGGCTATACCAGAATTGAAGAATTGGGAGTAACCATGATTGCCTTCTTGTTGACATCTGCTGATGAAGTTGAGGCAATATTTGGTTGGACTTGTTGTTCACTGAATTTGTCCTTGATGCAATGAGGCTGGGCAGATTGTTTTCATTTTATAAGTAATAAAGAGGAACTAAAAAATAAGTAGAAAGAGAACATCTTGGGCTTGAATTTTATTTGAACTTGGAAAGAGTGAGAAGGAAAGAAGGATATAATCTGATTTGGAAAAGTTTGGCTTCTGGATGTTATAAAGGTTAATTGGATATTTCGATATTTTTTTTTGATACCTTAACTTTGCAAAAAATGGAAGACATAAGAAATTTGTTCAAAGATATACTTAAAGATATATACTGAAAGCTCACAGAAAAACTGTAGTGAAATTGAAGGAGAAGAAGAAAAGAGTCCTCAATAACGGGAATTGAATGAGCAACAGAAAAATGGAAATAGAAAAGTATCACCAGATGGGCATTCCCAAAAAGAACTGATTAATGGACACAACATTAATGAAATAGTGGTTTTTAGAAATGAATTGGAAAATACTTACAAAATGGCGCTCAAGGCAGCAAGATGCGCGTATCATGCCACCTTGATTGCATCAGCGGAATCCCGCCTGGCCGCTCTGTTTAGGGTGACCCGCTCCCTTCTTAACCAGGGGGGAGTTGGGGAGCCCTTGCAGAGCAGTGCCGAGGATTTTAACACATTTTTCGCTGATAAAATCGCTCAGATCCGGGCCGATCTCGACTCCAATTGGAAAACAGAGTCGACTGACAATGAGTCAGTCGAGGTGACTGGGGCACGTACTTGTCCACCTGTCAGGGAAGAGTTTGATCTGGTGACACCTGATGAAGTGGACAAGGCCATTGGAGCTGTGAGTTCCGCCACCTGTTTACTGGATCCGTGTCCCTCCTGGTTGGTCTCGGCCAGCAGGGAGGTGACACGCAGCTGGGTCAAGGAGATTACCAACGCTTCCTTGGGGAGGGGAGTTTTTCTAACACTCTATAAAAAGGCGCTCGTGTGCCCCCTCCTCAAGAAACCTTCCCTGGACCCAGCCATACTTAATAACTATCTTCCAGTCTCCAACATTCCCTTTATGGGGAAGGTTGTTGAGAAGGTGGTGGCACTCCAGTTCCAACGGTCCTTGGAAGAAGCCGATTATCTTGGTCCCCAGCAGTCGGGTTTCAGTCCCGGTTACAGCACGGAAACTGCTTTGGTCGCGTTGATGGATGATCTCTGGCGGGCCCGGGACAGGGGTTTATCCTCTGTCCTGGTGCTCCTTGACCTCTCAGCGGCTTTCGATACCATCGACCATGGTATCCTTCTGCACCGGCTGGAGGGGTTGGGGGTGGGAGGCACTGTTTTTCAGTGGTTCTCCTCCTACCTCTCTGGCCGATCGCAGTCGGTGTTAGTGGGGGGCCAGAGGTCGGCTCCGAGGTCTCTCCCTTGTGGGGTGCCTCAGGGGTCGGTCCTCTCCCCCCTGCTATTTAATATCTACATGAAACCGCTGGGTGAGATCATACAAGGATATGGGGTGAGGTATCATCAGTACACTGATGATACCCAGCTTTACATCTCCACCCTATGCCCAGTCAATGAAGCAGTGGAAGTGATGTGCCAGTGCCTGGAGGCTGTTGGGGCCTGGATGGGTGTCAACAGACTCAAACTCAACCCGGATAAAACGGAGTGGCTGTGGGTTTTGCCTCCCAAGGACAATTCCATCTGTCTGTCCATTACCCTGGGGGGGATTATTGACCCCCTCGAAGAGGGTCCGCAACTTGGGCGTCCTCCTCGATCCACAGCTCACATTAGAGAACCATCTTTCAGCTGTGGCGAGGGGGGCGTTTGCCCATGTTCACCTGGTGCACCAGTTGCGGCCCTATTTGGACCGGACTCATTGCTCACAGTCACTCATGCCCTCATCACCTCGAGGTTCTACTACTGTAATGATCTCTACATGGGGCTACCTTTGAAAAGTGTTCGGAAACTTCAGATCGTGCAGAATGCAGCTGCGAGAGTAGTCATGGGCTTACCTAGGTATGCCCATGTTTCACCATCACTCCGTAGTCTGCATTGGCTGCCGATCAATTTCTGGTCACAATTCAAAGTGTTGGTTATGACCTTTAAAGCCCTTCATGGCACTGGACCAGAATATCTCCGAGACCGCCTTCTGCTGCATGAATCCCAGCGACAGATTAGGTCCCACAGAGTGGGCCTTCTCTGGGTCCCGTCAACTAAACAATGTCGGTTGGAGGGCCCCAGGGGAAGAGCCTTCTCTGTGGTGGCCCCGACTCTCTGGAACCAACTCCCCCCAGAGATTAGAACTGCCCCTACTCTCCCTGCCTTCCGTAAACTCCTTAAAACCCACCTTTGCCGTCAGGCATGGGGGAACTGAAACACCTCCCCCGGGTATGTTCAATTTATACATGGTATGTTTGTATGTGTGTTTGTTAGTAAACGGGGTTCTTTTAAAATCTTTTAAATTTATTTGGATTTGTCATGATTTGCTGTATCTTGTTGTGAGCCGCCCCGAGTCTGCGGAGAGGGGCGGTATACAAATCTAAATAATAAATAAATAAATAAATAAATAAATAAATAAATAAAATGGTTTGATTGAAGGAGGGGTTGATGGGGTTGATGGTCATATTCTTGATGATTTAAGCATTACTTGCTATTCTGTACAGGTCGTATGTGACCCGAAACAAAGTTTGAGACCCTGTAAAACATTTTCCCTGCATATCTGAAACTTGACACTTCATGACTTTGTGTCATTTTAGGAATTCTTTGAGTATTTTTTGGGGGCGGGGGGCGGGGCGGGGGAGGAGCTTAGTTTTTGCTGGGCAAAAGAAGTCATACTTGTACTGTTCTGGTCATATATAACCCGGACTAAAAAAGGTTTATTTTAGGTACTTAAATTTGGTCTTTTTTTGCTGGGATATTAAGTTGAACTTTTCTGAACACAATGAAAGGAAAATGCTCATAAAAGCATGCCCCCAGCGTTTTTGTGCAATTCTGTTCATTTTTATTTAGATTAGGCTGCTAGTTAAAACTTTTAAAAAAACTTTTTGCATAAAAGCCCCCCCCCCCAACTGCGTGCAATTGTTTCAATTTATATATATTTCAGGCTCCAAATTCAAAATATTATTAAAGATTTTGGCATTGGAATACTAGTTTGAACATTTCTGAACATAATGATATGAAAATTGAACTGAAAAAATTGATGCTTATTTGTTTATTTTGTTCAGAAATAGCCCCTCCCCCAGCTGTGTGCAATCAGTTTCACTTTACTTTTTTTTTAGGCTCCAAATCTGAAATATTTTTAATACCCTAGGCATTGATTTACTAAATTGAACATTCCTAATCATCAGAAAAATATTCCCTAAGCTGAAAAATTGATGCTTATATTTTTATTTCGCTTTTGGATGATGGATGAAGGCTAGTGCCAAGCAGTCAGTGATGTGGTGGCCAGCCTGACCACATCGAGAGCACTTTATGCCCCTCACTGGCTCAAAGCGTGGGGTACTGAGGTCTTAGGTGGAACTCTATGTCCAACTGCTTTTTGGCTGGCTGGTCAATGGGTTTTCCTTTTGCTTTTTGACCACCACGTCTAGAGTGATGGCAGTGAAATACCAATCTTGGACTCAGAATGGTACTCCCCTGCACACCTCTTTCAATTCTGGATCCAGCACATCTCGAAACATGTGCATCAAGAGGAGTTTGGGCCAATCCCGCATCTTCCTGGCCATTCTTCTAAACTCCCATACCAGTTCCTTCACTAGGTACCAGCTTGCCTCAACTTTTGGATCTGTCCCTCAGTGTCTACCTGCTGGGCGTCATCACAGATTCTGACCCTCATCGACCGGATGAAGCCAGCCATGTCATCTAGCTCGGGGGCTGCTTTATCATGCAGTTCGACCACCTATTTTGCTGCATCTCCCTCATTCGTGCCCTCGGTTATCTTGTTAATCAGCTGCATATATGTCTGGTAGCAGTCTCTGTATTTATCGATATAGGCCCACACTTGATGGAGGAAATAGTCCTATTTCTAGTTCTAGCTTTGGGTTGCCATTGAACATGATGTGGAACCGAGGTGCAGCCTCCTTGGCCTGAGGGGTGGTGGCTGGCCTGGGTGTGGCTGGTGGTGTGACAGCCTGCTGGGGGGGTGTCCTCTGACTTGCCCCCTACTGTTTCTGTTGTCTTAGGCCCCATGTGGCCCCATCTGCAAGGAGGGGCCAGGATGCTGGCAGAAGGGTGGGCCTGCCCAGACCTGATATCACAGGGGTCAGCTTTGCTGCCCCCATCCATGGTGTGATGTTCAGTTGCAGGGGGTATCCCAGGGTCCACTGGCTCTGTACTGACCCCACTCCAGGGAAGAAAGCCCATCCTGGTGGGGCTTGCCATGATGGCTCCCAGGCCTGGGGTACTTCCCCCTCCCAACTGCTAATATTGGGGGCTCACTAGCCTGGGTGGATAAGCTGGCTTTGGAGAGGGGTATTGGGTTGTACAAGTAGGTTTCACCCCAGTGGAGAGGCCCTCTAGGATTCCACTTGCTGCCGTGTGGAAAGAAAAGGTGTCCCTGATGTATAGGGGGTCCTGGTGCCTCTCTGGGAAGGAAAACTTTGGCTGTGATTTGGGGCTTGTCCAATTCACAGTTAAGTGTTCAAACTGATCAGGGAGATCCATCAATGACTGACAGCATGACAGCAGCTGGAATCTTTCGCTTTCAGAGTGATTTGTGAGCATAATTTCTTGCTGTTGCCATTCATAAACCAAGAGTGGTCTGGCATCCAGAGGGCCTCCCTCCCTCTAGGGAGGAGGACTCAGATCCCCTTGGGAGGTCTGCTCTAGCTGAGAGAGGGGCAAGGAGCCTCCAACTGAATCTCACTCTTTTCAGCCTTTCTGGCAGGTTTGAATTCCTGGGGTGGATTTAGGGGACCTGGAATTCTCCAGTAGTTTCCTCCTTCTATTCCACCCCCCTTTTTTTCTTTTCCTCAGTTCTCGCACTGCCTGGTGCTGGGTCAAATGCTGGGGCTCAGTTCCCCGACTAAGCCTTCCATCCTTCCAAGATCAGTAAAATAAGGACCCAGATTGTTGGATGCAATACTCTGACTCTATAAACCACTTAAAGAGTTATATAACACTATTAATATTAGTTCAAATGTATTTGTTGATGATTATGATATAATAGTTTATTCACAAGCAACATATTAAGAATTTTGTTTTATGTATGTTTAGTAACTGAGACTTGTTTAAATGTTTGATTAGATGAATATATTACACATAAACAACATATTAAGAATTTTTACTTATACTGTACTAACATTGCATTTAAGATTTGAAAATTTTTCACCAGACTTTTTAACATTTAACAAATGTTTGATTATGTATTCTTTTTTCTATTTGAATGTATACTTTCAAAAGAAGCGGGGAAATACATCCCCACTCTATGTTTAATGTTTGTATGTCTGTATGTCTATTTTATGAAAAATAATAAAAAAAATTTTAAAAAAAAGAGTTATATAACACTGCAAAGTGTTACATAAATATAAGTGCTATTGCTATTGCTATCTTGTGAAGCTGACAGAAGTGAAACACAATAGACAGTGACTTATTGACTTTTAATCCCTATTCATATTCCTCTGTAGAAATTGAGTGTTCACTTCCACAAGTGGAGTTTGGCCGCATTCAACCTAGCCAACCTCTATACAGGAACAATGAGGAAATTGAGATAACCTGTTCTAGATGGCCTTTCGTTACAAGAAATAGAAAAAAGGTTTCTAAATGTACTGCTAATGGTTGGGATCCCCCCGTTTCTTGTTAAGGTAAGCAGTGGGGGTGGTCAATGTTCCCTCTAATTTTTTTTCGGTGTGGGTGGAAAAGTATAGTGTCTGAGCAGTAGTCCTCTTGGGACTGGGAGGCATATAAATAAATAATTAAATAAATAAATAAATAAATAAATAAGAAAAAAATCCCTTCTTTTTTATTAAAAGAAATTAATAATTAAAAAAAACCCAAAATCCATTACTATTAAAACTAAAACAACCAGCAAAACCAAAAACATAACTATTAATAAAAACAGGTGAGGGCTGGTTTTTTTTTCTCTGTTATTATTTAAGTGCTTTTACCATATGCTTTAAATCAAGAGTCACTTCTCTCTCTGTTTCTCTCTTTCCTGTCATTCTCTGCCTCAATCATTTTCTCATTTCTCTTTTTTTCTCCCCTTTTTTCTATCATTTCTCTCTCTCTCTTCCTTCCACTCTTCTCTCTCTCTTGCTTTCTCTGTTTCTCTCTCTCTTGCTTTCTTCCTCTCTCTCACTCTCTTCCTTCATCTCGTCTCTCTCTCTTTCTTTCTTTCTCTCTCTTTCTCTCTCTCTCCCCCTCTTGTTCTCTCTCTTTTTCTCACTTTCTCTCTCTTGTTTTCTTTCCCTCTCTCTCTCTCTTGCTTTCTCTCTCACACACTCTTTCTCTCTTGTTTTCTTTCTCTCACTCTTTCTCTCTCTTGTTCTCTCTCTTGCTATCTCTTTCTCTCCCCCCTCTTTCTCTGTCTCTCTCTTTCTCACTTTCTCTCTATCTTGCTCTGTCACTCTCTCTCTCTCTCATTCTCTCTCCGTTCTTCTCACAGCGGAGGCCGGCGAAGGTGATTTTCAACGACAGGCGCACCAGCGCATGCGCACTCCCCATCCCCCAGCCAGCCTGCTTGGAACATTCAAAATAAGAAAAACCTTCGCCGGTGAAGGTTTTTCTTATTTTGAATGTTCCAAGTGGGCTGGCAGGGGGATGGGGAGCACGCGTACCTGCGCACCCGACATTGAAAATCACCTTCGTCGGCCTCCGCTGTGAGAACGCCTGCCCTGCCTCTCCTGCAGCCCCCTCGCTGAGAGCCTGGGACAAAAACGCTCTCAGCGAAGGGACTGCGAGAGCGGGCATTCCCACTGTGGGAGGAGCCACGTACCAAGGAGGGAAGCGGAGGAGAAAGAGAGGCGGATTGGGCGGGTGGGCGGGGGACAGCGGCGAGAAGCCAGGGGTGCGAGGGGGCTGGAGGCGCAGGGGGCGGGGGCCGCCGTGGCTCTATGCGCACCCTTCGAAAAGGGTGCGGGGGGTGTTTTGGGGTGCACGCACGCAGGCGCACACACCTTACAGAGAACAATGGTGGTGGTTGTTGTTTTTTTAGTTTGCTTGTTTTTTTCTAGAACAGAAATGGCTTTATTGACAAAGAATGTTTATGAAACAATAACGGTGGCAAGAGACTAATATTTTTAAAACTAACAGTATTAATGATAATATTTCTATACTTTTTCTTCTTAAAAATGTCCTGAAGCACTTTATAATAATCATAATATTGTTCCACAAAAAACAGAGAAAAATGTATTAAAACCACACTCAATAGTAATAATATAATGATACTCATTCTGTTACTAGTCAGAGAGTACCTTTCTAAAGATTATAGGGATGATTTAATTAAAGTGATTCTTTAAAGAAGCTACATCCTATCACAGTCAGAGAAAGAGATTCAGTGCTTCAAAAGCAAGTTTCCAACTTTTATTGTTAATTTTCTGAACTAAAAGCTTAACATATAACACTTCATACAAGGACACATACTTTCCCAACTGAGGATTTGAACCTGACAATACAGGCAGAAGCATATAGATATGCTAGGAAAACAGTGGACTGTCCTTGCACCATGTACACAGGCTTCATGGATTTGCCCAAAATCCAACCTGTTCAGAGGCTGGTTTCTGCTGATTTGGACCGGTTCTATAGAACAGGTAGCAGGAATTTCTCCCCGTTTGCTGAATTGGCAGTGATGGCCGGCTAGAGATGCCCCAGAACTGGCTATCTCATTGATTTTTTGTTTCTGCGCATGTACAGAAGGTGGGTTTTTGATGCATGCTTGTACCAATGCGCATGCATGCACCAATGCATCACGGGAGGAAGTGAACCAGCAGTGAGGTAACTCAGGAGCCACCCCAATCCTGTTGTTTAGTTTCTAGCGATTGATCCTTCCTGTGAGAACGAACAAGAAATGACAAGCAGAGATGATTCTTGCAATTGGACAGTGACAAGTTGGAGACAATGCTATGTATTCATACTCTAAGCCAGGCCTATCAAACTGGCAGCCCAAGGGCTGGATGCATCATATGCAGGCCACACAGAACTCAGCTCTGCAAAAAATATTGTAATACATCCCAATGTGTCACATGATATGATTAAGTTTGACGCCCATGCTCTAAATCAGAGTTCTTTGAACTTGGCAATTCTAAGACTTGTGGATGTCAACTCCCAGAATTCTCCAACCAGCTGGCTGGTTGGTTGGAGGGTCTCTTCACTTCAAGAGAAACAGAAAATGTTGATGAGCTTATAGGAACACATGCCGTGTTATTTGCCAACACCTGTGCAGATCTACTTTTTAAAATGATCGCAACAATAGGAGTAGAAACATGTTGAATAACTTTGATTTGAGAAGTGAAAGGAATTTAATTGTAATGCAGGGCATAAGCCTAAACACTGAAAAAGGTTGAAGGCAAATGTCTTCAGAAATGAAATGAATTTAACTACTATTTAAATAATGTTAAAATCTATTTTTCTCCAATGCACTGCTGCGGAGAATCCAACATGGGTAATACTTCAGCCTTATTGGCAGGGACTGAGTTAAAATTAGCGTAATAAATAGGTCCCTTCTAGTGCCTACCCCAGTAGGTCAGTCTTAAAAACTCAGTTGTAGTGAAGGGACTAGAGTTCTGCCTTTTCCTCACAGGAAAATAAGAATAAGAATAAGAATAAGAATGAATAAGAATAAGAATAAGAATAAGAATAGGAATAAGAATAAGAATAGTGTTAATAATAAGAATAGTAATGTATAACTCTTTTCTCCTTTCCTTGTTTTAGATGAAGAAATCTAAGGAGGGAGATTCGGGCCTCTGCCCTCCATGTGCAAGGCTTGCAATGTGACTACCCCTCAGGGGCCCTGCTCTCCGAGAGCATTGCCCAGGGGATAGGGAATTCCTAGGCTGGGTCCCTGACCTCCAAGGTCATACCCCTCCCCACAGCCTAGAGACAAGAACACTTGGGGGCAATCTGGAGTTACACCCCCCCACACACACACCGAGGGCTTCGTAACTGGCTTGCCTGCCTGGTTGCAACTCTCCGGAGGAGCAAATGAGGTCCAATTAGACAGGGGAGAGAGTGGGGAGGAGCGTCCCTGAGGCACGCCTGCCGATTCCCAGCTGATGAGGGGAACATCTGTTCGTCTCAGCACCGATTGAAGAGACAGATGCCATCTTGGAAAGGGTGGGGCTGTTGCTGAGGAGCGCGCCGCCATTTTGGGCATGCCTGAGCCCGATCGAGCTGCCTAACAGCTGACAGGCGTGGCAATAGCACCACACCCGTCATTAGGAACCCCAGAGCCTGGCGCATGCCATTTTGATGCGCGGGGGGGAGCAAGCTGGCAGTGATGCTGGCAGCGTCATAAGGACATCTCCCTGCCTCCCCTATTGCTAAGAAGGGCATGGCAGAGGCAAACAGTGATAGCCAATGAACAGAGAGGATTAGTTGTTAGGGGTGTCCAGATCAAACATACACACCCATTTTATGGTACATTCCATTTACCTCAGAGTGGTATACAGATCTCCTGGCTATTCACTTGCACTGAACCTAGCACATTGCTTTATTGTTGATTACATATTTCTCTCATGAAGAGACATAACTGTAAGTAAGAACATTTGAACATCCCTCAGAGACATCCTCTGGCACTGGTCCAAATGCCCCTGGGGTTCCCAAATCTCAAGACAAGGGAAACTCTTCAAAAACAAAGAATAAGAGCTCTCAATCCTCTACTGTCCTAAAGGATGCAGAGCGCCGCATTAAGGCCTTGGAAGCTCAATTGGAAGCTGCCAAGAAGCAGGCTTCAGTTCAATTACCTCAGCCTCAGGCCTCTATAACTTACCCAACTCTGGCTCCTCTTCCTTATACATCCCCAAGGACAATTCCAGAGTTGGTACCCTCTGCAGAGATTTATCACCGAATCAAGCGGGTATTCCAACTGACACTATGGCCAGACCTGAAATACCCATGCCCATCATACAACCATGGTCAAAGCTGAGCCAAGGGGTTCAAGGTTTTTAATACGCCACGTTCGCAGCATCTGCGGCTGGATTACATGTGCCTCAAGACCCCTGGCAGTCAATGCCACCAGCATTGCAGGACATGATGGCAAATGGTTATTCACAAGGGATGGCTGCAATGGCTCAGCAAACAGTGGGCCATGTCTTTGGCAGATCATCTTGAAGGGACCTTTGGGCTGCTTCAATGCCAACACCATCTGTACAGGATTCCTTTGATGAGGAAGGGGACCCTGACAGTGAACAAGAGATAGAGCTGTCAGAGAATGAGGCTGTTCCATTGGAGCAGCCAGCTTCCAGTGCACTTTTTAAACCGGCCTTATTCGAGACAAGATAATAACTGATATTGGAAGGAGCAAGGCTTCACAGGCATAAGCCGGGCTGCAACCTGAGGCCCGGTTGTTTTCTGAACCACAAAAGGAGTCAAGCCACATCACTTCTTTACAGCTTTTTATGGCCACTGTGAAACGTCCGTGGCAGCATCCAGTTGCCGCACAAGGTCCATCATCATTGGAGCAAATATATTACACGTTTGATCCAGAAATTGAGGACTTGCTGAACTTTCCGTAGCAAGTTTGGGATCTAATGCCATTGTCCCATCAGACTTAGCTGATGGTTTAAAACCAGAGGATAAGAGGGCAGAAAACCTCATATGTAAAACACACCAAATGGCTTCTTGGGCCTTGAGGTCATTGTCTGCGCATTCCTTTTTTAACACTGTGGTTACAAGACATGCAGGCCAAACTGGGCCCAGAAAAGGGGAGACTCAGGGAAGATATCAGTAAATTGATCGTGGCTTCTGAGTTCTCAGCGGATGCAACCCTCAATGCCGCAAAGTTTGCTTTCAGAGCCATGGCCACCACATTATCATCCCGTCGGCTTCTATGGCTGCGTATCTGGCAAGCTGACACAAAATCCAAGTGGCAATTGGCATCTGCCCCCCTTCAAGGCACTAAACTATCCAGGGAATCTTTAGATTCGGTCCTCATTGAGGACAAGGACAAACGTAAGGTCCTGCCTAGGTCATCCAGATGTCTGGACAGATGCCAAGCTCCCTATTTTCGATGCCAGCCATTTTGCCATGATTCCTCCTTGGTGGCATCTCCGGCCTCTAGGGTATATATGCAGGGAGGATATGGTGGAGGAGCCTTCCGGTCTTACAGGGTTGGATACAACAATCGTTCCAGACAATTTAACCAGTCTAGGAAACCTTTCAGGAGGTCCAATCAAAAAGTATTCCGGAAGTCAAAGTGATTCGACAAAACTAATTCCCATAGGTGGCCGCCTGCAATCTTTCACCGCCTCTTGGGAATGTACCTCATCAGACACCTGGACGTGCAATACCGTGTCTCAAGGACTTCCCATAAACTTCCTAGGTACACCTCCACGCTGTTTCCTCCAGTGTCCTTTGACCCCAAGGCTTTGGGGGGGCCACCGGTTGATACTCAATCTGAAACAGCTGAACATCCATGTAAAGTATCAACGATTCAAAATGCACTCCTTGCAGACCATTTTGGCTTCAATCAGGCGCAGGGACTGGCTTACGTCTCTCAACCTCAAAGAGGCTGTCCCGGTACATCCGTATCTCAGATTTTGCTTGGAAGAACAACATTTCCAATATTGTGCAATGTCATTCAGCCTGTCATCTGTGCCAAGAACCTTCACGAAGTTGCTGGATGTACTGACCGCCAATCTGAGAACTTGTTCAATACGCCTCATGGCGTATTTGGACGATGTACTTATTCTATCCAAATCCCCAGAGCAGGACCAGAGAGATCTCTCCCTCACGATCAAGGTGTTACAGTCACACAGGTTTACGGTGAACATTCCCAAGAGTCACCTGGTCCCAACCACGTGTCTTCAGCATCTGGGCACAGTGATAGATACCCAGGCAGGCAAGGTGTATCTGGCCGAAGGCTGCAGGGAGAAGATCAGGAATATGGTGAGGAATCTTCAATGCAACCAGCAAGTGTCTCTAGCATTCCTTTCTCAATTGCTGGGGACATTCGTCTCTTGTATAAACATTGTGCCCTGGGCCCGTCTCCATACCAGACCATTGCAGTGGTTCCTTTTGCCATTCCAGAAACAACTCTACTCAACTCATTACACCGATGGGGAAGGTCAGACATTCCCTCAAGTGGTGGAGTTCAGCAGTGGTACTTCAGGGCTCTCCCTTTTTGAGGCAACAGGAGATCATCATCATCACGGATGCGAGCCTACGTGGTTGGGGTGCCAACTCAAACCCACAGGTAGCCCAAAGCCTGTGGACCACCAAGAACCTCACAGGCATGAATATCAATTTCCTGGAGCTAAGAGCAGTGTTCCTGGCACTACAAACATTCCGGAACCAGGTGCGGGGAGAACATGTATTCATCCTGACGGACAATGTGGCTACACGATCTCACATAAACCATCAGGGTGGGATGAGATCCAGCAGGTTGATGCAACAAGCAGAAGCCCTGATCACCTGGGCAGAAGCAAGCCTACTTTCTCTCCACGCCAAACGTATCTCTGAGGTTTCCAACATCCAAACAGATTGGTTGAACAGGTCAATGCTCCATCC
The DNA here is from genome assembly GCF_031021105.1 of Erythrolamprus reginae. Lineage (NCBI taxonomy): Eukaryota > Metazoa > Chordata > Lepidosauria > Squamata > Dipsadidae > Erythrolamprus > Erythrolamprus reginae. The sequence continues at coordinate 111,022,429 of NC_091952.1, read as the reverse complement.
ATCAGAGTGGCTTCTCAATACAGCGATATTCCAGGACATCACTCACAGGTTCGGTACACCATTGATAGACTTGTTCATGACAAACCTGAACACGCAGCTCCCACTCTATTTCTCCCGTTTTCCATCACCAGGAGTGGAGGACACCAATGCTCTACGAGTTTGCTGGCTGGAAGGTCTCTTGTATGCCTTCCCTCCCACATGCCTGATTCCAAAGGTAATCAAAAAATTGATCTAGGAAAGAACGGAGGTCATCTTGGTGGCCCCCTATTGGCCTCGGTGCCCTTGGTTCGGGGAACTCATGGACTTGACCGTCTCCTCCCTATGGCGTATCCTGAGCCATCAGGTCTCCCTCAACCAGGGGTCTGTGTTACATCTGGACCCCCATTGGTTGAACCTAGCTATCTGGCATTTGAGGGGGATCGCATGAGGCAGGCTGCTATTCCAGACATGGTAATCTCTACAATTCAGGCTGCATGTCGTCCATCCACCACCAGAATTTATCAGACCACTTGGACGGCCTATTGTAAATTCTGTAACACCATACAAGCAGATCCACGCTCTCCATCTATAGTGAATCTTCTGTCTTTCCTGCAAACCAGTCGTGACAAAGGACTTTCTCCCAACACATTACGGATGCATGTAGCGGCTCTTTCTACCATACTCAAATAGGACCCATGGAGGTCTATGTCACAACACCCGTGGGTCAGAGACTTCCTTAGAGGGGCATCCAACCTTTTCCCACCAGTGCAACACAGGTATCCCACATGGGATCTTCCACTGGTGTACAGGCACTAATGGGACCCCCATTTGAGCCATTAAGACACATTCCTCTGAGACTCATTACATTTAAGACAGCCTTCTTTGTGGCCATTATGTCTGCCAGGAGGGTGTCCAAGCTGTCGGTATTGTCTGTTCATCTATATCTCTGTATCTTTCAACTAGACAGAGTAGTGTTACATCTGGATCTAGCCTTTCTGCCTAAGGTCAACTCTGTTTTCCATCGATTCCAAGATCTGATCCTTCCGGACTTTTGCGCGCATGGTTTCCAACTGCTGGAGCTACTCTGGCATAAACTCAATGTCAGACGAGCTCTAAAGATCTACATATGCAGGACTGCACATTTACGCAGAACTGAAGCCCTTTTCATTTCATTTCTACCATCATTCATGGGGGCTAAAGTATCACCTCAAACAGTTAGTAGATGGGTGAGGGCCTGCATAACCATAGTGTATGAGACTCAATTCCTGCCTGTCCCATCTGGAATCACAGCTCACTCCAAGAGGAGTGCAGCGACATCTGCAGCATGGGTTACGCAAGCCTCTCTAGAGGACATTTGCCGGGCGGCTACCTGGGCCATCTCGGATACCTACATCAAACATTAACGACTGGACTTGTTTAGGTCCGCAGAAGCTGCTTTTGGTCGAAGAGTGCTGCAACGGGTGTGCAAAACTCATGCGCCCCTGGTCTAGCCTGTTCCCGCCCTATCTTCATAGCTTGGGTATATCCCATGTTGGACTCTGCTGCAGTGCATTGGAGAAGGACCGTTGAACTTACCTGAACAGTCTTCTCGATGCACTGCAAGGAGAGTCCAAACTCACCTGGCCATTTGGCCCAGGGGCTCAGTTTCTTGGTTGTTAAGTTGTTTAATAAAGAGTTATATGTGTTTTCACTACTCCTTCATTGTTTTTCTTTGACTGACCTACTAGGGTAGGCACTGGGCAGGACCTATTTATTATGCTAATTTTAATTCAGTCCCTGCCAATAAGGCTGAAGTATTACCCATGTTGGACTCTCCTTGCAGTGCATCGAGAAGACCATTCAGGTAGGTTCAACGGTCCTTTCCCAGAAATTGTCAGTGGTGATAATTATTCTCAATCATCTTAAACCAAGAAGTCTTATTCAGATAATGGAGAGACTAGATGAACTCACACAATTTTTATATTTTTATTGTTGTGAGCCGCCCCGAGTCTACGGAGAGGGGAGGCATACAAATCTAAATAACAATAACAATAACAATAACAATAACAATAACAATAACAATAACAATGACAATGACAATGACAATGACAATGACAATGACAATGACAATGACAATAACAATAACAATAACAATAACAATAGGGGCGGCATACAAATCTAAATAATAATAATAATAATAATAATAATAATAATAATAATAATAATAATAATAATTTATTTTAAGGGTATCCATGAGTTATAAATATTTAACAAACCCAAAGAGATTTCTCTACATAAAATGAAATTCTAAACCAACCTTCTTTCTGCAATTGTTCTATGCTTGGAAAACCCTTAGGGATCCCATGATTTAAACCAGTTTCCTTTCATTCAGAACAACAGAGGGAAAGGGTCTGCTCTGTGGAAAAGTAAATTTGGATTCAGTGAAATTTTCCTACTCATCTTAAATGTTATGCTTCAGGTCCACTCTACCTGCAAGAATTTAGATCCTAAAATATATTTTAAAAATTCATGATTAGTCATAATATTTCTAAAATACTTAAACTTTTATTGTTAGTGATTTAGTTAGTGTTAGTAAAATAGTGATTTTTATAGAAGAAGAAAAGAATAATTGCTTAATGGCAGTGTGCTGTACAATCTACTCTAGAACAAGTCTCTATTTTGGCCACTTGATTTAATGCACAGAGATAATCATGTCTGATATTTCATCCATATTGCCTATGGGTGAAATCAGTTTAACATTGTAAAATTATCTAGGATGCATTCTGCTGCAGAGGAAGAGAGATGTAAGAAATAGTTATTTAAACTATAACTTTTAAATTCACATTTTATTTTATAGGTCGCACACAATGAATGATTTTCTTTCATGACCCTACATGAAACTTCACTGTGTTTACTCTGGAAAATACACAAATTCTGGATTGTCTGTAACTATTCACAATGGATCTTGAAGATTAAAACCTATTTTCTAAAAGCTACATTTTATTTCTTAGTATTATTGATAATTTTGATAAAATGATAATGCAGTTTTCAACAAATATATAAGCCATCTTTAAGTATTATAATATGTGATATACAGTTTTCAAAATGTAGCAGAATACATTAATTTAACCTTAATGTATAAATTTTTAGCCTAAACATTTGATTAATGAGAATTACCAATCATCCCTTCTTTAAACAGTGACAATAGAACATTGAAAACAATGTTTTAGAATGAAGAAGTGTTGAGTTTATTAAATGAATAAAATTCAGCTATAAAAATGATTTTCATTTTTATTTTCTAAAAATATGTAAATTCTCACAGATGTCAGCTAAAATGAATATATGTCCTGATGCTGATTGAGCTCAATGCGTTCATACTTGAAGACTTCCAAGGTCCCTTCCAACTCTGTTATTCTAAGGCTTATGCCTACAAAACTCTTTTACAACGATTTTATTCACAAGGAGCATTCACTGTCATGTGTGTTGATTTAAATGTATATAAATATAAAGGTTTCCGTGTCAGTCATGTCTGACTCACGGAACACCATGCTCATCTCTGTTTCTTGGCTGAGGGGGACAGCATTGTCCAAAGACAATTTCTGTGGTTGTGTGGCCAGCATGGGTACTATAGGCCAAAAGAAATACTATTACCTTTCCATCAAAGTACCTATTAATCTACTAACATTTGCATGCTTTTGAACTTCAGCTTCAACCACAACAACACAAGAGCACACAACAGATTCAAACTTAATATTAACCGCTCCAAACGTGACTCTAAAAAATATGACTTTAGCAATCGAGTTGTTGAAGTGTAAAACTCATTACCTGACTCCATAGTGTCAACCCCTAACCCCCAAAACTTTACTCTCAGACTATCCATGATCGACCTCTCCAGGTACCTAAGAGGCCAGTAAGGGGCATGCATAAGTGCACTTGTGTGCCTTCTGTTAAATCCAGAAGTTTCTGTAACTAGGAAAAATAGTTAAGAAGTTGTTGTTAAGCAAAAGTCACTATATTCAGACAGGACTGTTTACTTGCCTCTGATTGGCCGCTGGGCTTTGGCGCCAAACTGAAGGAGCTGTCAGGCGTCGCTTGTTGCCGGGCGAAAGTTTTTCCTGTGCTACCGGGCTTACGCGCCTCCTGTCAGATTCATTCGGGAGTGAAAGTAAGTCGCGGCTGTTTTGTTTCCCTGTTGAGAATAAAGCGTTTTAACTCAGAGCCGTTTACTTGGATTATTTCATTGGCGACGAGGGTCTTGAGGACAGATTTTTCTCATTAAATCATTATGTCTACCCCGTCAATCATACAGCCGCCAGAGCTTTTTGACCCTGAACGGTCAACCTGGACTGCCTATATGGCGAAATTTGAAATTTTTCTTGAAGCAGCCGGCATGCAATATGCCGCTGACAGCCGCAAAAGGGCTTTACAGTATTCCTTAACTATTGCGGCACTCAAATTTTTGAGCTGGCGGGCACCCTGACAGACCCGGAGCCTGCCAATTCGGTCTCTTGGCAAATTCTAAAAGAGAAGTTAGCCACTCATTTCAAACCCACTAAGCCCGCTAGGGTTTACTGGCACCAATTTTCCCGCACGGCCCAAGCCGAAGGGGAAACAATTAATCAGTTCGCAACTCGCCTCAGAACGATATTGGCAAAATGTCAATTTGAAAACCCTGAGGCTAGATTGACAGATGCCATTATCTTCGGCATGAAGAATGTCTCCATCCGTAATAAGCTGTTAGCGACTGAGGATTCTACTCTGCAAGACGTGATCAAAGCTGCTCAGACAGCTGAAGTGGCCGAATCTGCTGCCGCTGAATTGAAATCAAATGACAAGCTGTCAACTGTCTGCAAACTCACTGCACATCCTCGCGCACAAGTCAACTCGTCTTTAGATTACTACACCTCTGATTTTGATGCCCAGGACGACGACTGCTGCCTGATTCGAGGACCCCCTCCCCGGCAACTCCGCCAAAACTTCCCTGCTTGTGCTGGCTGCCGAGGTCAACATCCACGCTCCAGATGTCCCTTCAAGGACGCCTTCTGCCACCGCTGTGACAAACGGGGCCACATTGCTGCTGTATGCCGTGCCTCTCTGCCTGATGACAACTCAGGGAACCAAGACCTGCTGCCAACTTTCCCTACCCAGCGTTCCTACCGCCCATTCCGGCAACAGGGACGGGGAAACCGGAGACCGTGGTACAACCGAGGTAACCTTGCAAGCCCTGCTTCTGCAACTACTCCTTCTCCCCTTAATAAAATTATTGTCCCTCTTTTGTTAAATCAACATCCCTGCCACATGGAGCTAGATACGGGCTCCAAATATACTCTGATGCTGTGGCACAAACTAAGACTTTATTTACCGGACTTGTCTCGAGACTCTTTGCTGCCATCGGATATTGTTATCAAAGACTTTCAGGGACACCCAATTAGTGTGTTGGGTACTACTAGCGTCCCTATCACTTTTAAAAATGTGCAACATAGGTTGCCTCTATTAATCGTTGACGGGGCAAATCATTCTTTGTTGGGTTTAAATTGGATGGCTCCCTTAGGATTAGCCATCACCGGTGTTCACAAAATTTTTGCACCCAACACACCTGATTTTGTGCAAGAGTTTCCAGATGTCTTTAAACCAGGTTTGGGAACATATAAGGGACCCCCAATCTCCTTCTCCTTAGACCCAGCCATTCCCCCCTTGAGATTGAAACCTCGGAGGGTACCTCTGCCTTTGCTTGACAAATTAGATGCCCAATTGGACAAACTCCAATCTCAAGGCATTTTGGTTCCTATTGAGCACGCTCCATGGGAGACACCTATTGTAACCCCCCTTAAACCAGATGGATCTCTGCGTGTGTGTGCTGATTACAAATCCACTTTGAATAAGGCATTGCAGCACAACTCTTATCCAATTCCAGTTGTGCAGCACTTGCTGCACACTTTAGGGTCTGGGAAGGTCTTTGCGAGGCTGGACCTTGCCCAGGCATACCAGCAGCTTCCCGTTGATGAAGCCACTTCTTTAGCCCAGACAATAGTTACCCACAGAGGCGCCTTCAAATGCACACGCCTGCAATTTGGCATTAGTGTAGCCCCCGGTATTTTCCAGAGACTAATGGAACGCTTACTATGGGGGCTTAAGGGGGTAATCCCTTACTTTGATGATATTTTAATTTGTGGGGACACAAGGGACCAATTACACTCTAGAATCCGACAGGTGTTGACCAGGTTACAAGCTAAAGGGCTAAGGCTTAAGCCTGACAAGTGTGTATGGGGAACTCCGTCTGTAGATTTCCTAGGCTTCAAAATAGATGCAGCAGGAATTCACCCCACTGATGACAAGATTAGGGCCATTAGAGACGCACCTGCCCCCACCTGTAAAACAGAGCTACAAGCCTTTTTGGGGTTATTGAATTTTTACTCGGTTTTCCTGAAGCATAAAGCCTCTGCAGCTGAGCCGCTTCATAGACTTCTCCACAAGGGGGCGCAATGGCAATGGGGAGATACAGAACAGGCATCTTTCACTGCTGTCAAACAACTCCTAACTTCACAAAGTGTGGTCGTTCAATATAGTCCCACATTACCCCTTAGGCTCACATGCGACGCTTCTCCGTACGGGGTGGGAGCTGTCCTAGCCCATTTATTACCCACTGGTCAAGAGGCACCTATAGCTTACTTCTCCAGGACATTATCCCAGGCTGAACGAAATTATGCCCAAATTGATAGAGAAGCTTTAGCATTGGTGGCAGGAGTTAAAAAATTCCACAATTATTTGTTGGGCCGCCCTTTCCAATTGATTACTGACCACAAACCGTTGCTGGGATTATTAGCCACTGGGAAACCTACCCCTCCATTCATGTCCCCCCGCATGTCAAGGTGGGCTATATTTTTAGCTGGCTATGACTATATTCTAGTGCATAAAGGTGGCTCTCAAATTAATCATGCCGATGGCTTGAGCCGCTGCCCATTGGGCCAACAGGTGGTAGACCCAGCCCCTGCAGGAGATGTCCTCTTAATAGACATAGGCACACCATCCCTGGTGACAGCTAAAGAGGTGGCCAAGGAAACCAAACTTGACCCTGTATTAGGAAAAGTCCTACACTATGTTTTAAAGGGATGGCCAGCTAATGGAGATGACCCCATAGTGGGTGAGTTTAAAACAAAACGGTTGGAACTGTCGGTTATGCATGAATGTGTGTTGTGGGGTGATAGGGTAGTCATCCCCCATTCCCTAAGGCCTCAAGTGATGCAGATGCTGCATCAAGGGCACCCCGGGGTGGTCAGGATGAAGGCCTTGGCAAGGGGATATTTATGGTGGCCAGGGCTGGACAGGGCTATAGAGGACTGGGTTGCCACATGTAAGCCCTGTCAGGAGACAAGACCAAATCCCCCCAAAACCACCCCTGCACAGTGGGACACCCCTAGGGGCCCTTGGTCAAGAATACATATCGACCTAGCGGGGCCAGTGAACAATAACATGTTCTTAATAGTGGTGGACGCATACTCCAAGTGGCTGGAAATATTGTTACTAGGGTCCACTACAACTACATCAGTGACAAATGTATTACATAAATTGTTTGCGACACATGGGTGTCCAGATGTTCTAGTTTCGGACAATGGCCCCCAATTTACTTCCAAGGAGTTTGAAATGTTCCTAGCCCAGTTGGGGGTGAAACATGCCTTAGTCTCAGCCCACGCAGCGTGGGCTAATGGGATGGCGGAAAGGTATGTCCGAGTGACCAAGGAGGCCATCAAAAGGTCATCCCCAGGGGAAATTCAAGGTAGACTGGACACTTTCCTTCTCATGCAACATATCACACCAAGTATGACTACAAATAGAAGCCCTGCTGAATTACTTATGGGGAGGAAGTTGAGGTCACCTTTGGATAGGCTGCACCCAGCATATGTCCAGTTAAAAACTGTAAATGTCACGTATGAGAAGAGGCACATAGATCACATCAGAGGGAGAATGGCATCTGCCAGTATAAGGGACAATATGGCTACCATAAGTAATGGGGCCTCTCCTCCTTCACACCCCACAGGAAATTACTCAAGACCTACTAGGAACCAGGAACAAATAGACTGAGACTTACCTGGATTTACTAGTCAAGCCAGCGCAGCTGCAGCTCAGCCAGGCTCCAGCCATGGGGGTGCTGGACAGTCACATCCGGAAGAGCCATCTTCGTCGGTGGATACCCAGGTCCTCCATGAACCACGAAGGTCTGAGCGGGCACCCAGAAGACCAGCACGTTTGGACGAATTTATTACATACCTATCTGAGTAAACATCTGTAATAAACCAACCAGAAGGGGGAGGGATGTTAAATCCAGAAGTTTCTGTAACTAGGAAAAATAGTTAAGAAGTTGTTGTTAAGCAAAAGTCACTATATTCAGACAGGACTGTTTACTTGCCTCTGATTGGCCGCTGGGCTTTGGCGCCAAACTGAAGGAGCTGTCAGGCGTCGCTTGTTGCCGTGCGAAAGTTTTTCCTGTGCTACCGGGCTTACGCGCCTCCTGTCAGATTCATTCGGGAGTGAAAGTAAGTCGCGGCTGTTTTGTTTCCCTGTTGAGAATAAAGCATTTTAACTCAGAGCCGTTTACTCGGATTATTTCACCTTCCGTCCCCTGTCCAATTGTCTCTCCTTATCTCATTTATCTTTTCTTCCATTCCTATATCTTTCCCTCTGTTCTTCATTGACATATTTTATTCTTATATCTTTTCTTCTATTCTTTCTTTTATATATTTTACTACGTATATATTCTCTATAACCTACATTGTGTATTGGACAAAATAAAAAAATAAAAAAATAAAGAATAAATAAATCAAATACGTGGGCAGGAGCTGGGACAAGTACAACAGCTCACCCAATTGCACAAAGCTTGGATCTTGAATCCCGGCTGTTTCTCTCTCTCTCTCTCTCTCTCTCTCTCTCTCTCTCTCTCTCTCTCTCTATCTATCTATCTATCTATCTATCTATCTATCTATCAATTTATCGATCATCTATTTCTGTGTATACATGTAGATACATATATATAGATACACAATTTACAACAGTTTATTTAGTGATTGTTCAAAGTTACAATGGCACTAAAAGAAATGACTTACGATGGTTTTTCACATTTATGTCTTTTGCAGTATCCTCTTGGTGATCAAAATTCAGATGCTTAGAAACTGACTCATAGCCAAGTCAATGGGGAAGCCAGAATCATTTAGCAACCATGTTTCTAATGTAATAATTGCACCAAGAAAGGACAAAATGGACAAAAAACCCTTAACTATTGAGCCCAACAAAAGTTTTGCGCTCAATTGTGGTCATAAGTATCTGTACACACAGAGAGAGAGACAAATGTATGCACACACATATATAAAAACAAGCACATATATGTACATATCTACACAATGTATTTTTCGGATTATAAGACACACCGGTGTATAAGATGATTTCAAAGAGGTAAGTAAAAAAGGGTTTTTGTCCTCCCCAGCCCCCAGGAGGACTCTGCAGGCTTCCCAAGCTCTCTGCATTCCTTGTTTTCTGCAAAAACAGGCCCGTTTTCCACCTGTTTTTTCAAACAAAAATGGGCACACAGAGCATTTGGGAATCCTGCAGTGTTTCTGGGGGCAGGGGGAAGGCAAAAATGGCCCCATTTTTGTGAAAAAATTATTTTTGATTTGCTCATTTTCCATAAAATTGTGTTTTTGCCTTCCCCCCCGGGCCCCAGGAGCACTTTGTAGTCTTCCAAATCCTCTGCGTACCCAATTTTTGTGAAAAAACGGACCCATTTTTCACAAAAATGGGGTGCGGGGGTGGGGCTTCTGGAGTCCAAAAATCACTGTGTTTAGTGCATAAGACACACTGACATTTCTACCATCTTTTGGGTGGGGGAAGAGGTGTGCCTTATACTCCGAAAAATGTTACAAATTCCACTATCTCTAATGGGTAAAATTGCCACAATCAAAGGGAACACCCTTCCTAAACTATTATTCCTGTTTCAAGTCACCCCAATAAAACTTCTAAAACCCCTTTTCACCAATTTGAACAAAAAAATTAGTAAATTCATTTGGTCAAAAAAGAAAGCAAGAATCAAATTAAAGTTATTACAAGACCATAGAAGCAGAGGGGGTTTTGGTCTACCAAACTTCGACCTGTATTACCAAGCCACGATTCTTAAATGGACACAAGATTGGATACTCCTAAAAAACTCAAGAGTCTTAACTTTGGAAGGCTTTGACCTCCAAACTGGTTGGCACACATTTTTAGGAACTGATAAATATAAAAAACATTCATACTTCACATCACATTACATATGAAAAAGTATAATAAACAATTGGAACCAAATAAAAAAGCAATATTACCCAGCAACTCCTAAGTGGATATCCCCTTTGGAGGCCATAACCTACCCAACCTTGTGGACAAAGGGCAGGCTAATTAGATACCAACAGATTTTAAATGAAAATAATGAAATAGATCCTGATGACCAAGGGAATTAAGTTGGATTGGATAAATTATCTCCAAATCAAATCAAAATTTAAGGAAGATAAAAGACACTTCCGTTTCCAAAATTATAATGAGCTTGACAAGATCCTCCTGGGATCAAAATTGCCACAATCCAAGGGAACACCCTTCCTAAACTATTATTCCTGTTTCAAGTCACCCCAATAAAACTTCCAAAAACCTTTTTCACCAATTTGAACAAAAAAATTAGTAATAATAAGGTTAATATCATATCTAAAATTTACAGTTTACTTCTTAAACAACTAATGGTAGAGGAGCAAGTTAAACCCTCAATGATCGCATGGGCCCAAAATTTCAGTTACCCCATATACTTAAACAAATGGGAGAAACTCTGGAACTTAAAGTATAAACTTACATTGGCAACTCCGTACAAAGAAAATCTTTATAAGATGGTTTACCATTGGCACCTTCTCCCAGCACGTATAGCAAAGATGTTCCCCAATATCTCATCTCTTTGTTGGAAATGTAAAAAAACAATTAGAACATACTATCATTGCTGGTGGACATGTCCAATAGCAAAAAAATACCGGAGGAAAATTAAACTATATCTAGAACAAATCACAAAACAAACCATTCACTTAAAACCTGAAATGTTCTTGCTAGGAATATGTAAACAAAAATTAAAAACAGAAGACAGATAATTTTGCATATCCTGACCGCAGCCAGAATACTATATGCCCAATACTGGAAGGAAAATAATACCCCATCTACTTTACACCTCATAAATAAAGTACATGAATGTGCAGAACTAACAAAAATGACCTATGAACTGCAAGACAGAGACACATCAGACTTCTACTCAGCCTGGGATCATTGTTATAATTGGCTGAAACATTACAAATATTCCAAATAAAAATTAATTAAAACTGACAAGTTCTCTTTCACCTTTCTTAGAAATATTCCAAAAGAGACAAATCTGAAGTATTATATACAAGAGAAACTGTGAACCTATCGATAGATGGCTATCCAAAAACTTTTAGGAACATTATAAACTAAAACGGCTAGAAATAATCTGAACTAAATCTTTAAAGTCGCAATTTAGCGGTCAACAATATAGTTGACAAATTAATAGTAAAGATCTTTGAATGGTATCATTATAATTTGAGAGTTTAAATTTGACTATGTAAGTTCCAAATACATGCAAAATGAAAATGAAAATGTAAACTATGTTAATCTCAATTTATATATGTTATCCCTACTTAGTGATAAATTAATATATATCAATTCGATATATCCATGAAAATCACTTTTTATAGTCATAGCATTAAGTTTTTACTTTTGTGATGTGTACCACCTAGTTTACATTTTGGAAATGCTCACTTAAATGTTTTGTTATGTTTGTTTGTTTGTTTTCTTCTTTATAATCAATAAAATTTAATTTTTTTTAAAAGACACACTGACATTTCCACCCTCTTTTGGGTGGGGGAAGAGGTGTGCCTTATACTCCGAAAAATATGTTACATATTTTTCAGAGTATAAATATATGCTACCTAAATATCATGTAAACAGCCTTTTATACCAGTGCCTGATACATTTTGCAATGTTTACCAAATCTATGGTTGGTCTTCCTCACACTGAATACTGAAGTTATTCTGGCAAGACTGGACTAGGACTTGCTTTATCTAGCCTGCAATAATCATTGTACTTTTCATTTTTCTAAACATAGAAACATAGAAGTCTGATGGCAGAAAAAGACCTCATGGTCCATCTAGTCTGCCCTTATACTATTTTCTGTATTTTATCTTAGGATGGATATATGTTTATCCCAGGCATGTTTAAATTCAGTTACTGTGGATTTATCTACCACGTCTGCTGGAAGTTTGTTCCAAGGATCTACTACTCTTTCAGTAAAATAATATTTTCTCATGTTGCTTTTGATCTTTCCCCCAACTAACTTCAGATTGTGTCCCCTTGTTCTTGTATTCACTTTCCGATTAAAAACACTTCCCTCCTGGACCTTATTTAACCCTTTAACATATTTAAATGTTTCGATCATGTTCCCCCTTTTCCTTCTGTCCTCCAGACTATACAGATTGACCTCTTGTAGTCAGGCATTATATTAAGAGCCCTGCCACAGGCAACAGGGAAATACATGCAAACTATCAAAATCTCATGCTAGTAACCAAAACTGTGATGAAGATATATTATTGGCTAGGCAGAGAGAATTATTGTGTATTATTGTGTATTGGACAAAATAAATAAATAAATAAAATAAAATAAATAAGAAGGGATTGATTTTCTTCTGAAAGCTGTTAAAAGCTTCTTTGGCTCTTTTACACAATACAAAAATGAACAATAACTGGGCAGATTCTTTGGACATGCAAAATACGAAGAGTAAGAAGTTCCCTGAAGAGAATTTGTAGTTGCTGATTCTGAGTAATGATAGAAGGGTTTCTGCAGAAAAGGAAGAATCCGTGATATCAAATACATGTGATTATGCAAACTTTTATTCAAACAATTCATAATTTCCTGACCTATGTGGCATAAACTATGGTTTATGCCAATTGTGTTTTGATATTGCATTAGCCAAATTTGTGGCTTGATGATGTCTGGATGGGGCTGGAGGAAAAAGAATGCAGAAAAGTTCATTCTACCACTAAACTAAACCAGACTGAGAAACCAATGCCATGATGATTGCACTGACATCCCTTAGTCTCAAAAGGATTCCTCAAGCAGCTGCTGCTGCTGATTAGCACTACATTTATTGTACTAGCTGCAGTTATAGAATCTTGTAGATCCTGGAGGAGATAAAAGGTATTTCCACTAATAATACAATATGTTGATTACTGAGGGGCAAATAACATGGATTTTGTTATTTGTTAACCAACATAGTTACTTTGTATTTTAATCTGATTTATATTCTTTCTTTTAAAGTCATGTTCAAGATTTATTAGTTTTTAACATTCCTAAACTGATAAACAAGCTGGAGACTAGCTCTTGATAAGAAAAGTTTGTTAATACAAATTGGAGTCTGGCTTATCTCTTTTGAGAACGCTAAACAACCTTTCTCCTCACAATTTATTCCCCCTCAGACCTCATTTTAATAATAACAATTTTAATGCTACTATCCTGTCCAATCCACTTTCCTCTTTCGGATTTCTTTGTTATGTTAACTATAAACAAGGATGTAAGCTAAAGATAAGGGTTAACTTTTTGAATGTCTTTTGTCTGAATATTCTGATAAATTGTAATTAAATAATCTTCCTGTCTTGGTTTGTCTCATTGGAAAATATGCACACTGAGGTACAAGCCTGGAAAAGCCATATTCAATTTCAATTCAATTTATTAGATTTGTATATGGCCCCTCTCCGTAGACTCGGGGTGGCTCACAACAATAATAACACAATATAAAACAAATCTAATAATTAAAAGTCATTTTAAAAATCCCTTATTAAAAAGAAAACATACACACAAGCATACCATGCATAAACTGTATAGGCCCGGGGGAGATGTCTCAGTTCCCCCATGCCTGGCGGCAGAGGTAGGTTTTAAGAGGTTTATGAAAGAGAAAGAGGATGGGGGCAATTCTACTCTCCGGGGGGAGCTGGTTCCAAAGGGTCAGGGCCGCCACAGAGAAAGCTCTTCCCCTGGGTCCCGCCAGATGACATTGATTAGTCGATGGGACCCGGAGAAGGCCAACTCTGTGGGACCTAACCAGTCACTGGGATTCGTGCGGCAGAACGCGGTCTCAGAGATATTCTGTCCGGATGCCATGAAGGGCTTTATAGGTCATGACCAACACTTTGAATTGTGACCAGAAACTGATTGGCAACCAATGCAGTCTGCAGAGTGTTGGTGTATCATGGGCATACCTAGGGAAGCCCATGATTGCTCTCGCAGCTGCATTTTGCATGATCTGAAGTTTCCGAACACTTTTCAAAGGTAGCCCCATGTAGAGAGCATTACAGTAGTCGAACCTTGAGGTGATGAGGGCATGAGTGACTGTGAGCAGTGACTCCTGGTCCAAATAGGGCCGCAACTGGTGCACCAGGCGAACCTGGGCAAATGCCCCCTTTGCCACAGCTAAAATATGGTTTTCTAATGTTAGCTGTGGATTGAGGAGGATGCCCAACTTGCGAACCCTCTCTGAGGGGGTCAATAATCCCCCCCCAGGGTGATGGATGGACAGATGGGATTGTCCTTGGGAGGCAAAACCCACAGCCACTCCATCTTATCAGGGTTGAGTTTGAGTCTGTTGACACCCATCCAGACCCCAACAGCCTCCAGGCACCGGCACATCACTTCCACGGCTTCGCTGACTGGACATGGGTGGACATGTAAAGCTGGGTATCATCAGCATATTGATAACACCTCACCCCATGCCCTTGGATGATCTCACCCAGTGGTTTCATGTAGATATTAAATAGCAGGGGGGAGAGGACCGACCCCTGAGGCACCCCACAAGGGAGCAACCTAGAGGTTGACCTCTGACCCCCCACTAACACTGACTGCGACCGACCAGAGAGGTAGGAGGAGAACCACTGAAGGACAGTGCCTCCCACTCCCAACTCCTCCAGCCGGCGCAGAAGGATACCATGGTCGATGGTATCGAAAGCCGCTGAGAGGTCGAGAAGCACCAGGACAGAGGATAAACCCCTGTCCCGGGCCCACCAGAGATCAGATATTGGCCTTCAGGACTCATACATTTCAAAATGTCTAAAACAGTTTATATATATATAATCTGTTTTAGACATTTCTGTTTACAATCTGTTTTTACAGGTTTGTAAATATACAAACCTGTAAAAATAAGGAGATTTTTGAATTTAAGAAAAATGTATTATAAAATAGTGACACCATATTTTCTCCAAAAGACAAAAAATAAAAATAAAATAGGAAAAATAAAAATAAAATGTAGTCACATTTTCCCTTGTACATGGAAATTTTCCTGGTTAGTAAGAGGCGGAATAGATTTGGCATCTTTCTGATTCTGTATCAGTATCAGTATTCTTCTGATTGATACAAGGTAATGTTATTTTTTCTGTTATTCTAGCATCTGGGAGTTGATATTATTTTGTCTCTCTGGATAGTCATAGAAGTGCAACCAATCCTAGATCTGCAGTATCGAGGGGTAGGGGGATAGCAGGTATTAAAGTATTCAAACACTCTTATAAGGTTGGCTAATGGTTAACTATATTTGGCTAAAGATTGTTAAACTTCAGAGTCATTTACGGAAAGTATTGGATAGCTGCAAACTTGTAATTCCTATAACTATTGGCAGAATAAATGCAAAATAGGTATGTGGATATCAAATATAATTTAATTAATCAACAAATTTCTACAGTGCCTATTTCATCTGAGTCGTTCTGAATGCTTTACAATAAATGTTAACAAATAATGTTAAGAGCTGGAAGAAAGGGAAAATTGTTTCCATAATAATTTTGTTGTTAGCTTCTGCTACTTATCAATCCTGGAATCCAAGTGATTATTTTTCCTTTTGAAGAATTGAAGAATTGGAAGCAATGCCTGAAAAGCTGAACTATTTCCTTCATTTGTTTGTTGCTATTTATTCCAGTAATATTTCCTCCTCCCTAAACATAAAATGATGAAGGGATAGTAGTGTCTGGAAGAAATGTGGTGAGATATCAAAATTGCTGAACTGAGGTTTGGTAGTCAGACATTGCCTGAAGAGCTATGAAGAACTGGCTGCTCTTAGTTGCTGCTTTTCTTCTCTGGCAGAGCTGCTCTTCTCAAAATGGTAAGTTAAGAAGAAGAGAAATCAAAGGTTTACTAAGCAAAAGTATTTCTATGGCATTCATTAAAGGAGCAGTTATTTTTAATGAAGTTAAAGAGTTGCTGCGATTTCGCTGGGAAACTCCACCTCTGGATTTCCGTTGCCAGCTGAAGGGCCCATTTTCGAACTGGTGGGATTCCCCTGCTGGGATTTCCCTGCAGCATCACTAATATTTTAAAAGAAAAATTTAGATTTTTAAAAAGAATGCTAAAATAAAGTTTTTTCACCTTAAGATTAAAGAATCTGAAAGAATATAATGATGAATTGGGCTAATATTAATGATGATAGTTTATACAGTTTAATATCTGCTACTAAAAATATATATTATTTTTCACAGCAAGAAAAAAATGATTTCAACTGATTGCTTCATTTAAAGAAACACACACACATTTATTAATTTTAGAAAAGGGTATTTTGCTAAAAAAAGTATGCTTTGTAATTTTTATCATAGGTTCATAATAAGCACATATTAAGTTTCTGTGTAATTTAAAATATTATTAATATGTGTGCAATATTTTTTGATGATTTATATCAATTTAATATGTTAATCCTTAGAGGAGGCATTGTTAATTTGTTCATTTTTAAGATGCTTTTATATTAGCTTTTACTTAGATTATCTGATCAATAGATATACATATTGCTGCTTTTTCCTATATATTTCAAAAATACAATAAACACATACAACTTGAATTAATATTCATTAAACAGATTTATTGACATCTTTTGAAAAGTCAAGAAATATTAATAATCTCAAAGCTTTGGGTTGGAATAAGGCCAAAGTCTTTACCCTTTCATATTTAATAGAAAGAGGGCAAAACTGCAGTGCTCCACCCAGGATTCAGAATGGAGACATTACTACTTTATCTGAAAAGCAGTACAAAACTGGCTCTTCAGTACAATTCAGATGCCAAAAGTATTATGCCATGGAAGGTCAGAACAGATCTTTCTGTGACAATGGGACCTGGACAGAAGTACCAATTTGCCTCGGTAAGCAGAAGACAAAGTCTCCATCTAAGTTTCCTCATCATTTTCAAACGTTGGGATCCATTTCTTTCTTTCTTTCTTTCTTTCTTTCTTTCTTTCTTTCTTTCTTTCTTTCTTTCTTTCTTTCTCACATAAATATGATTTAATTGATCTTGCCTACATCATCTCTCCTTTATATATGGGTTCAGTTCTACATCTGAGGGGAACTGGCTACAAGATAAAAGTTAAATTCTATTGTTAGACTCTCCAACAAGATAATATGACACATTTGGACCCTGACTTCTTCTCTAAAATAATTTATTTTCTTTTTCATCTGAGATCCCTGTATGATTCCCAAGGCTGAATTGGAAAGGCAGAAGATACAAGTTAAAGATGGAATGGATGCGCCTGAAAATACATTTGTCCAACGTGGTCATTCTATCGAGCTGACCTGTAAAACAGGATATGTCCTGGCAGCAAATGCTTCCCAATCAGCTTCTATAATCCATTGTGATGGGACACCACTCGTAATTCCTAATTGTGAAGGTGACTCAAAAATTTTAATTGTACAAACTGGCTAAGTTAGTGCAAAAGCAGCACATTCATCCTTGAGAATTTTTCAAAAAGATTGTTCATTCATAAATGCAGGATAATATATCTGCATGCCAATACTGTTTATATCAGGATTGTTAAACTGCCCACTCACAGGCCAGATGTGTTTCATGTAGGCCACACCTACCCCAGCACCACAAAGGGAAAAAAATCATGAAATATCATATGACACCGCGAGTTGGGCACCTGTGGTTTATATCCTTGAATGCTACAGTAATTGCTTTTGCCAAAAACAAATTCCACAGTTGAGTTATTAAACTTATATTTTTAAAGAATTCATAAACTATTACCACACTAAAATCCATATAGCAGTAACAATAGACATTGCAACTCAGTTACTAACAAGAATATAGGAACATTTTTTGTTACCATTGGAAAACATTGCTTTGCTTCTGATCTTGGGACTAGTCTACTAGTGGATTACACACTGGTCTAACATCTCCCAGAATCGGCAGTTTCTATATAGGAATAAGAAGAACTTGGAACATGGAGATTTTTGTTTGACATTCATGGCATTTTTCTATCATGTTGCTCCTTGTGGAACATGTTCCTGCACCTGTAGGTGACAGGAGAGGCAGCATCTTAGGGCAGCTGTTCCAGAAAAGGGGAGCTGCAAAGAGAAGAATCATTTCCTCACCAAATTGATAGTTGGGGACCTTAGTGAATGTTGTCTTGCCATCCAAGATGGACAAGAGTGAATACTGTATTTGGAAAGTTCAAAATAATCTACCAGCACTGAAACGGAGCCCACCTATAACATCAGGTAAGGGCAGAACCACTGCAATATTGAGCCCCTAATTTGTAATTTACAATCCTTTCAGGTGACTAACAATGCTACTGGGATTGACAGTGGGACTCAATAGTAGCTATGGGAAAGGGCGGATTCCTCTTACCTTCCTACTGGTGTGCTGCGTGCGCATTGTGATGTTTCACGTATGTGTGCGATGTTTCACGTGTGTGTGTGATTACTACGCTCACGTGTGTGGGAACATTCCCTTGCGTGCTTCTGCTTCTGCACAGAGAAAAAAAATCACCCAAAATTGCACACGTGCGAGTGTCCCATCATGTGATTTTGCTCCTGCACATGCTCAGGGGGACAATTTTCATCCAACAATTTTGATCAAAGAGCATAAAACTCTGCTGAAAATTAGAAAAAAGATGGTGCCATGCATGGACCAGCAAAGACAGAACCGGAACTATTGTGCATAAGTTGTCCAATCAGAGGGTCACTACCCAACTATCATGCCGGACCACACTGGTAGGAACCTACCTCTGCTATGAGGGCATCACATTGCAGCTTTACATTTCAATTAAAGACTAAAGTGCTGAGAAAGAGCAATTACAGCAACTTGTTGAATTTATTTATGATCTTACAAATAAATCCAAGAGTATTAAAGTGCTTTTAATTGGAATGTATAATTTCACAGTATTATTTTAGACACCAAGAAATTTTGAATTTGCTAGTGCCTATCAGTAGGTGTGGTTGCTGATTAAAATAGCCTGATCTATCTCTCTATCTCTATATATACAGTATATATCAGTGAAGGGCTGCACTTAACTTTGTATGTTGGGATGCCTCTGGGGGGCGGCAGGCATGGGCGGGTGGGTGGTGGTCACAGTCATGCAGGCAGGGGTCAGGTGCACATGCCCAGTGTGATATTTGCTTCCTACGCATGCAGAGGAAGTGAAATCGTGCACAAGGACATGCATGACCATGAGATTTTGGCATTTTTTTGCACATGCAGAAGGGCCGCTTCTGTGCATCAGTGTAGGGCTGCACTTACCTTTGTATGCCAGAACACATCCAGGTGGGTAGCAGGCATAAGCAGGCGGTTGGTGCTTGGATACATGCACCTGGCACAGGATTTGCTTCCTGCGCATGCACAGGAAGCAAAATCTCATGTGAGGACTCGCACAACCATGAGATTTTGGCATATTTTGGCTTCTGTGCATGCAGGAGGGCTGCTTCTGTGCACCAGTGAAGGGTCACACTTACATTTGTATGCCAGGACACCTCCAGGTGGTTGGCGGAGCATGGGTGTTTGAGTGGCAGTCATGGGCACAGGGATAGGGGTTGGGTGCATTTGCCTGGCATGGGATTTGCTTCTAATGCATGTGCAGGAAGTGAAATCTTGTGTAATGACACACATGACTGTGAGATTTCAGCATTTTTCATCTTTTTTTTGCTTCTGCGCATGCAGAAGGGCCACTTCTGCGCATCAGTGAAGGGCCGCTGCCCAGCAGGGGGGATGCCATCCAGGTAGTGGAAATGGAGCTATGAGTACAGCTCCAGCTGACCAGTAGCTGGTGGCATGTGGCAGATGCAAAAACTGGTGAAAAATGCTGAAATTTATGTAAAATAATGAAATTTATGTAAAATAATCTCATAGTCTCATGTGCCTGGCCGCTGGTCAGCTGGAGCTGTCCGCACAACTTCATTTCCACTTCCCAGATGGCATCTCTCACTGTCCGGGCAGCAGCCCTTCACTGATTATATATAACACATCCTAGATCTGAATGAAGGAAATATTCTCATTGAAGACTTTGTTCTGTACAAAGTTGAATGTGCACAACAGCATGTGAAATTGATTGTCAATCAGTGTTGCTTCCTAAGTGGACAGTTGATTTCATAGAAGTTTGATTTACTTGGAGTTATATTGTGTTGTTTAAGTCATTCCCCTTTTTTTTTGAGCAGTATTTATTTATTTTATTTATTTATTTATTGGATTTGTATGCCGCCCCTCTCCCTGGACTCGGAGTATATTTCTGTGCTAATAGAAAGCAATGCCCATCATCTGATACAAGTGCAAGCTTTTCCTTTTTTGATATAAGATATGATTTATTTTGTCCAGAAATTACATGCAACTCTCCAAGAGTATTGAACAGTTCTTTCCAATCTGTAAAAAATATATACCATGATGGGGATCTAATTCGAATACAGTGTGACAGTGGATTTACCCTTGAAACAGATTATGGAGGAAAGGTGGTTGAATGCACCAAAAATGGATGGTCACCTTCACCAAAATGTATCTGTAAGTAGAATTTGCATACATTATTGATTAGGGCCAATATATTTTAACTCTGCACTAGTGTACTTTTTCACATTAATTTACATAAATTTCTTTCTTTCTTTCTTTCTTTCTTTCTTTTTTCTTCCTTCCTTCCCTCCCTTCTTTCCCTTCCTCCCCCCTCTCTTTTTCTGCCTGCCCGCCTCCCTTTTCCAATGGGACAAATTTCACCTAGCACTTTTGGGCAGACTTTGCACATATTTAAAGGTTTTATTTACTTGCAACAGGATATAGGCAGACTTAAAAGGAGGATGCTCTATCACAGGGGTGACAAACCGGTGGCCCATGAGCCGGATGCACCATGTGCAGGCTGTGCCCAACCCAGCTCCGCAAATGTGGAAAACACTGCAAAATGTTACAGGATAGCAATGTGATACAGCGAGTTTGACACCTGTGTACTATCAGAACAGAATAAACAAAATTGTACAATTGCAATCCCACCCATTTAACTTGAAAGGTTTCTAAATAGATATCAGATATGTGCAAGAGATATGTGGAAAGTGCTTGTCACACAAAGCTTGTCAAAGAAAGAGAAATAACCAAACTTATAGGCAAAGTCACAGGTAGATAGGTAGACATGTTAGAAAGGATAAAAACAACACAGACAGTATTACTTTCTGTTACCAAAATGAATAAGCCTATTGTAAACATAAATACAAATTATAAGTTGGGGAACCTAGTGTTTCCTAAATTTTGAACAGAAGAATAGGTGTATAAGGGGCGTGTATAAGCACACCATTGTGTCTACTGTCCCTGTCTTACTGTCCTATTGTCCAAATTACCTCTACCTACTTTGCTATTGTTTATGTTCATACCAATACCTGCTATCTTGTACATGTTTTGATAAACAAACAAATAAAATAAACCAGCAGATCTAAAAGTTGAATGAATGAATGGGTGGATGAATGGATGGATGGATAGATGGACGGACGGATGGACAGACACAGACAGACAGACAGACAGACAGACAGACAAACAAACAAACAAACAAACAAACAAACAAACAAATGTAAAATTCCATGAGGTTCCTTCCTACTCAGCAAAGGAGTAATTCTGAGATAGCTAGCTATATCCTAATTTAAGATGCAGGTGACACCCCGTTTCCTTTTCTGGAAACAGTGTTGAAGCCTTGGCTCTATTGTGAAGTTCTTGTGAATTTTATCATGTAAGAAGTTTTGAACCTCTAACAATTGGACTGGCTGACAACCCTAAACTAAGTCTTGGTGTCCTGTATCAGATTTGGGATATTCTTCTGTGTACTACTCTTAAAAAAAGAACACCTCAGGCAAGCTTCTGGTTCATTGATATTCCTTGTTCACTGTTTATCATTTCAAGCTTGAAAAAAAATTGCAAGATAGTATCATCCTAGCTACCGTAATTGAATATGAAATGAATTTAAATACTTTTCTTTAACTTTCCCCTCCTTCCTTCTACATTTCCCCCTGATTTTCTAGTAATAGCTATTGCAGGAGAGACGGAGTAACGACACGGACACAAAAGCTGGATTTAAACTGGGTCATTTTTATTAATAATAATTTAGCATAATTTATTTAATTAAATTAGCATAAATTAACATACCCAACTATGACCCAAACAATGGACCTGCAGGGTCAAACAAATGCTTCCGGGGCGGAAAATGACGTCAGATAAACTTCCTGGGCAACTAGCTTGATGCTAGTCCAGGTGAGGGACCCCTCCCTCACCTGAGACCATGCCATGCACTTGCATGAGGGGGGTCCAGCCGGCTAACCCCTAACAGGGGACTTAAAGGTACGGGACCCAAAGACAGGTTCCCCCCAACTGCTCAGGTCGCTTCCACCACAAGTTTGGAGAGAACCTGTCAATCATCCCCAAAGATGCCCAAGAGAGAACGCGCAGTTGCCCAAGAGAGAACGCGCAGTTTCACCACCCAGTTTTCCGCCCCTAACCTGCCTACCCAAATGACCAAAGGTAAGCCAATTAGCCTAACAGGTGCAAGCACCCCCTAACTGCACATCCATCTCCCCAGTGTGGAATGGGCGAAAAAATGGCCCGGCTAAAAGGCAAAGCCGCAAAAAATTCCCATTCGGCCCCCCTAGGGGCGACCCACAATAGCACACTGCAAAATAGGGAGGGCGGGTGGGTGTCTGCTCAGGGCAATGGTCTGGGCGAAAAGGCTGAGCCCGGGCCTGCACGCCCTTAAATAGGGCCGGCAAGCCCCGCCCGGACCTATCAGCAGTCAGGCCTCGTTGGCCTGACTCTCGGCCGAAGTCTCGCCTCGCGAGACTTCGACCGAGCCTCAAGATGGTGGCCGCCAGGGGTCTGGTGTCTTCCCGGCCCTCCCGCAAATGCCGCTGGCGGGTAAGTCCGCCGGCGCTATTTCATTCATTTGTTCATGAGAAGGAAAATGAATCAAGTGCAAAACTAAAAGGGAGACTTTTCTCAGATCTTTGGCTATTTCTCTAGGTCCTTAAGCCTTTGATGCTTTCTAACAGTCTGTAATTTTATAATCATATGATCTCTCTTCAGTTTTCTCTCTTTTGCATTATTGCATTTTCCTTGTCATTATTTAGCAAAGTCCACCAATTCTGTCCACTACAACTCTAAGCAATCGGCATCTCCTTTACTTATGGTTTATTTAGTTCAGTGTTTTTAAACCTTGGCAACTTGAAGTTGAGTGGACTGAGAGTTGAAGTCTGTACCTCTTCAAGTTGCCATGGTTAAGAAACACTAGCTGGTTTGAGAATCAATTTGTAAAAATAACATTTCAAATGTGGCTGTACTTTTAATTCATTGAAAACGTATATCACTAGCAATTTTAATTTTTTTAATTTTTAATTTGTTTTTTTTTAATCTAGAATGAAGGCTCACACGTCAAGTCTTTTGCTGTTCTAAAAATCCCTTTTAACTTTAAAATAATTTTGATCAAATGTACTTAAGAATGTAAGACCAGGTGCCTTATGTACTAAGTGAACCCAATGTCCTTAGAGGTTTCATTGTATTATGTTGGTGCTTTTACTTCCTCTGGGACAGTTCTAATCAGTGTTGATGGGAAGAGAGGTCTAGTCCATAGATTCTGATTGCAGGGTGCTTCAGTGCTCTGAATTGTCCCGATTTGTGTTTAATATTAACACAAAGACACTGAGTTTCATTGAAAGGATTTAATTTGATTATGAAAATAACTGAATAATAGTTGGCATTAACATTGAGTATTGTCCACTCCCAGTATGATAAACATCAATTGGTTCCATGTGAATTCTACTATGATGAAAAATGAAATTACAAGTATAGATTTCTTTCTAATCATTTAGATATGTTAAATAGCATTTGTGCTATTTGTGTTGCTGTGGCATCACAGTTGGTGTACTTTCTTTTCTCCACTGTCTCTTCTTTTTGGGCTGTGATATCTATGATACTTGCTAATCACAAACTCAAGTATGCTATTCTTATATTGGATGTTACTTTCTCTATGACATAGACATGCCTTTGGTTTATTGGATTCTGTATCCTAACCAATCAGTGGAACCAGTCAGTTCACTCCTACCTGCTGGGAACTAGGCTGCACGGACTAGCATTGCCTTTGCCTTCCTTTCTGTTCCATGCTGGGGATACCTAGCCTATCTGGCTGTGAAAAACCTGTGCGCTGAGCCACCTGTGCCGTATAAGCGGACACTGGATGAAGGATCTGTTGCTTTGACCACCCTTTCTACGTCCACCCCCACCTCTCTTCCCAATATGGGGTTCCCTGAAAATGTGGGTGCAGCTTCTTATCCATCCACTCCTGTACCCCATCGACTAACATTAATGAATACTGATGACTAAGCAAACATCTTAGTCAGATTTAGTCATATTAAAAAACAAAACCCCCCACAAACCCCCAAAATGTCTGAAGTTGTTTTTACTGTAACAAAGCAAAAATAAAAGATGGATGGACCAAAAAAAAATAGCATTTGTGCCTTATTTTTTTATTCCAGTAATTACAAAGAACATTAATGTAAAAAACCTTTGTTTGCATTTTACAGTAGAAATAACTTGCCAGGCAGACTATATAGAACATGGAACCATATTATCTCCAAAGTTAATTTATAAGGAAGGGGAGATAATACCATTCTCCTGTGATGAAGGTTACAGATATGTTGACAGATCAGATGCCTTATGTACTAAGAATGGATGGAGTACAAAACTTCAGTGTACAGGTATGTATGTTTTTAATGATCTTGGTTATTCTGAAATCTTATACATATTAGATGCATAGGATTGCAACTCCAATCAATATGAAAAAAAATCTGATAATTTAAAAAGGGGCACGAAGTTCGAGCACGAACTCTCTTCAATATGCCTCTGGCTTGCTGCTATGTTCTGTGCCCAAACTCTCTTCAATATGCCCTCAGCTTGGTGCTACGTTCTGTGCCTGATCTTTCTTCAATGTGCTCCTTGCTTGCTGCTATGTTCTGTGCTCGAACTCTCTTCACTATACTCCACACCCACTGCTACCTTCGCCGCCCATTCTCTCTCTTCTCCAATGCCTTGGCGCTTTGCCATGATGGTAGCAGAAGAGATGGGGGGGATGGAGACCCTGCACGGCAAAGCCTGGCTCCAGTTCCCTTGTGATCATCAGAACCTACAAACTTAAAAGCGCTTGTTTTGGCCGCTGCTCACAACAGCAGCAGCTGGGAGAGAAGTGAGGGTTTGTACAATGAAAATGGTTCGTGGGAAGAGGCAAAATAATCCTGAATGCCCGATTCGTATCTCGAAACGTTCGTATGAAGAGGCGTTTGTAAGACGAGGTACCACTGTACATTAAACTCCCAGGCAGTGACTCCATATTCATCTTTCTCTATAGAAATGCAATGTCCACCTCCATATATGAGGATTGGCACCTTTCGACCTTACCGAACTCAATATATGTATAATGATGTAATTGAGATATGGTGTTCTCCTATGCCCAATTATGGAAATAAGTTTTCTAAATGCACTGCTAATGGTTGGAGCCCACCTCCTTTCTGTTAAGGTAAGCAGCTTTTCTTTTAGTTTCTTTGTTTTTTATTTCTCTATAAAGCATAAATTGCTTTATTGACAATGAATGATTTATTATGAAATAATGGCAGTATAATTTAAGACATAGTAGTAGTGCTTCCAATTCACCCTGTTTGTTAGCCAAACTTTGAGCATTTATATATAAGCATTTGAGAACATTATGTCCCTGGGATTTTTTCCTGGATCTCCTATTTGATGTTTGAGATTTTCATCAATAGCTTTATAACTTCAAGATTTTATAGATTGAAAAATAAACTCTCAGATTTCTGAAAAAATTCATTCTACAGGGGCGGACTACAAAATGGAAACACCTTGAAAATCCAGATTTGGAATCCAGATTCCCTTCAAACAGTTTTTGTGGAAACTGGGTTCTGTACATGTCTATTGAGCTCTGCAATGATTTTAGGAGCTGTGATCTTGTGATCCGCTCTAACAATTTGCTTTAGAGTCTGACAACTTTGACTTTTGACCAGACCTGTGCTTGGCTAAGGACGTTTTCCCTTCTCTTTAAAAAACAGTCATTATTTTTGAGACATTACCTCTTGAAATGCCAAACATTCGGGCACTTTCTGTTACACTAGCGCCTGTCATTCGAGCACCAACAATTTGGCCTCTTTGAAAGTCTGAGAGGTCTACCATTTCAAGAAGGTTATAACCATTTCCCTTAAATTTCTGTTTTAAAAAAGGTAGTTTAAAAAACCATATCAAACAATAGAATTTTTTAAAAAAACATTAAAATATGTCAAGTTTTTATTGATTTGAACATGTTCAAACATTATGATGCCAAAAAGTCAAGTGTTTCCATTTCTTTGTCCACCGCGTAGCTTGCAAGAAATGCTGGCACAAATGTCAACTATAGTTTGAAGTACACTATGAAGTGTGAAAACTGACATTAAACTAGAAAAATTGGATATTTATATAGGATATTTCTCTATAAAATAATAGCCAGGGACAGAGAGGTAAAAATAACTACCACATGACCTGCGCCAGGTGATTTTACCAAGATAAATTTTTGCACTTTCCAATGGTATGCTGATTCTTGGTTGATTTGTTGGTTGGTCATTCATTCATTCATTCATTTATCTGACTTCTATGCTCTTCCTCTCCAAGGACTTGGGGCGGCTCACAACATATAATAAACAATATACAATATCTTGAATCCAATTAATTAATTAAAAGTTTAAAACCCCAAAAAAGCCATTAAAAACAGTCACTCCATTCACTTAGCATTCTCTCAACACATTAATTCACCAGGGGGCAAGAATCTAGAGGGGCCCCAAGCCTGGAGGCATAGATGAGTCTTAATACGCCCCGAGTGTGCGGAGAGGGGCAGCATATAAATCCAATAAATCTAATCTAATCTAAGACTCTTATGGAAGGTGAGGGGGGGCAGTATGAATCTTCAGGGGAAGCTGATTCCAGAGGGCCAGGCCCCCACAGAGAAGGCTCTTCCCCTAGGTCCTGCCAAATGACATTGTCTAATTGACGGAACCTGGTGAAAGCCAACTCTGTGGGACCTGATCGGTCATTGGGATTCATGCGGCAGAAGGTGGTCTCGCAGGCATTCTGGCCTGATGCCATGTAGGGCTTTATAGGTCATAACCAACACTTTGAATTGAGTCCAGAAACCAATTGGCAGCCAATGCAGTCCACTGAGCATTGGAGTAATATGTATGTGTCTGGGAAAGCCCATGACTGCTCGCATGGCTGCATTTTGCACAATTTGAAATTTCCGAACACAAAGGTAGCCCTCATGTAGAGACCATTGCAGTAGTCGAACATCAGGTGATAAGTGACCATGAGCAGAGACTCCCTGTCTAGATAGGGCCGCAACTGGTGCACCAGGCGAACCTGGGCAAACACCCCCCTCGCCACAGCTGAAAGATGATGTTCTAATGTCAGCTGTGGATTGAGGAGGATGCCCAAGTTGCGAACCCTCTCTGAGGGGGGTCAATAGTTCCCCCCCAGGCTGATGGATGGACAAATGGAATTGTCCTTGGGGGGCAGAACACACAGCCACTTCATCTTGTCGGGGTTATGCTTGAGCCTGTTGGCATCCATCCAGACCATAACAGCCCCCAGAAACTGGCAAATCACTTCCACTGCTTCACTTAGTGGACACGGGGTAGAGATGTATAACTGGGTGTCATCAGTATACAGATGACAGCTCACCCCGTGTTCTTGGATGATCTCACCCAGTGGTTTCATGTAGATATTAAACAGCAGGGGTGAGGGGACCAATCCATGAGGAACTCCACAAGGGAGGGACCGAGGGGTCAACCTATGACCCCCCCACTGTTAACATTAATATAGGAGTTGTTGGTATTCCAAGACACTCCCCTTTTCAGTTACATAAGTGACCCCATGCCAAATCTGATGTATGCCTGACAAAGCAAGGTATAGGTGCTCCTTTACAGGGACCTTTTCAGATCAGGCAGTTCAAAGTGAGAAGGCTGTGGAAGATAGCTAATAGTTCCCTGGGAAAAGCAAAGGTTCTCTGTCTATTGAAGCATCACAGATAGACTGCATGAAATAATAGGAGAAATCAATTACCATTTTCCCCAAATGATTCTTGACAAATGTATCCTTTCTTTTAGGTACACTGAGAGAATATGTACCACCAAAGACAAATTTCTTGTGTGTCCAATCACACTTGGCCAATAAAGAATTCTATTCTATTCTATTCTATTCTATTCTATTCTATTCGCTCTCCTCATCCATAGCTGAACCTCTCAGCATAGTTTTTGAAAAATCCTTCAGGACTAGCTTCTATTTTGATCTTTTTCATTTAAGTTGCATAAGAAAGATAATAATATATATTGGGTTTTTTATACAAATTAGATGCAATTTGCAGCAAATAATTTTTCATATACATACCTATAAAAATGAAACATTTGAATTTAATAATTTAAAATAATGACAACATTTTTTTTCTAAAAAAATTAAATAGGGGAAAGAGAAATGAAACATAAAACAACATTTTTCTTTGTAAAAGGGGATTTTTTCTGGTTAATAAAAGGAGAAGGACAGATGTTGTATCCTTCTGATAAGGAAGCAATATCTTATTCCCTAACTTCTCTCCTCGGGAGTTAATAATATTTTGACCTTCTAGATATTTGTTGAAGTGCAACCCAATCCTAGATATACAGTATTGGTGAGGGGAGGGGACAACAGGTACCAAATTGCACAAACAATTGCTAATGTTTAAATGCAGGTAGCTGAAGATTGTAAAACTCCAGAATAATTTAAGAAAACAATTGGATATCTACACTGCCCTTTTTTTCTGGATGATTTACAATAAAAATAGTGTTAAGCCATGGAAAAATGGTTTCCATGACCAAGGACTTTCATAAAAGTAATGTATAATAATTTTGTTTTTAGCTGCTGATTCCGAAGACCTTGGGGTTGTTCAGAATTGATCAACACAGGAATGAAAGTAGAGTTTATGTTTCTTCTGAAGAATTGGAAGCACTGCCTGAAAAGTTGAATAATTGCTTGATCTGTTTACTGTTATCACCACAACACAAAGTTCACAAACTCTCATGGTCCTCATTTAGCTATCAAGATCATACTCTTATTCCAGTAATACTTCCTCTTTACACATTTCCTAACAAAAACCAAAGCAACAAGCAAAAAGGAGGAAGGGATGATAGTAGCTCAGGGAAATCAACTGAAATAGCTAAACTGATGAACTGATTTTTAGTGATTGGAAGATTACCTGAAAAGCTATGGAGGCCTGGCTGCTACTAGTTACTGCTTTTCTTCTTTGGCCAGGCTTTTCTTCTCAAAACAGTTAATTAAGAAAATCAAGTGGGAAAACAGTGTTGCTTGCATTAATTAAAGGAAGGGAAAATGCTAACATTTAAAAACAAGCTTATAGAACATCTTTAAGGATGTTCTAGTTAAGAGTTAAATATTATAATATAACCTTATAAATATATTTTTCAAAATGGATCTTGAATGAGGAATGTAGAATATATATAGATATTTGAAACATTTGATTAACCTGAATTATCAATCAACAGCCCATCTTAAAGCAATGACAATAGATAATCGAAATTGATATTTTTACATACAGAGGTGTTAAGTTAATTTTTTTTTTAAAAAAATAATAATCATTTTTTTCTGCCAAACAATCTGTAGTATATTTTGTAAACACATTTAATAGTTCAGTTTACAGTCTAATCCAAGATTCAAGATTCTTATATTATTCTGGGAATCGCCAAATGTACTTTGATAGTCAGAATCTGATAGAGGTTCACCCAGATGGCTTTCTATACTTCTTTTTGTTTTGCTTTGCTTTTGATTGTTTGTTTTTACAGTATGAAATTACAGGTTAAGATAAAGTTTAGAATTTGGCACTGGCCTTTCCAAACTACATTCCTTCAAATGCATTTATTTAACATAGAATTTGCCATGATATCAATTCAGCCAGATTTATTGTTCTATCCAAAGTGAACCCATTCAAAGCAAATCTTGTAGCACATTTTTAGATTACCAAATCCCTTCTCATTTTTATTACTATAGACTAACAAAGCTATGCTTCCTTTAATGAAAAAAGTGAATAGAACTTTATAAGGAATTTGATGTGTTCTTCTTGAATCTGATAGAGCTATTTGGTGGAAACTTATACAGAAGTATAAAATATTATCTCAATGACCTTTTATAAACATTAATTGACTTGCTAGATTATTGTAGGTCAGCAGCTGATACAGCTAATGTTATACAAGGAGCCCTCATTTAGCAGTCATACCCACGCAAAGGCAAAAAATCCCAAAATGCCCTGATACATCATGTGACCATAGAGTATGAAACCCATGCTTTCTAGCATCAGATGGATATGACCCCATATGCCCAAATGAAGGGAAAGTTTTCTGGAACTTGACTCACAATGAAGCCAGATAAAAGGGCTGACCTTGTAGCCTTTAATCCTGTTCCCCACCCTTTGGAATATTCACTCTGATGTTGGGATAATTCACAAGAAGAGAATGTTTATAGTTGTGTTCATTTGAGGGGAAGAGAGTAAGCATGCACACCAAGGGAAGTATACATTGTTGAAGGCCTGCACTCTTTACCTAGTGCAACTCAGGAATCATTTCAAAGGCAAAGAGAAGCCTTTACCTGAAACCTGATTAAGGTGTCAGTAGCAGTGCCAGGTGAATGGTTCCAATCAACTAAGACAACAAAACTGAATTAGTTAACATTCAGTTAGCACTTTTTAGGGAAGTGCTACACTGGGGAGAAAAGCAGCTCAGAAATAATAACTTGTTTAGTTATTTACTTGTTTAATTAACTCAAGGACTCAAGACCCATCCCACCACTAAAAGGACCCAACAACAAATAATACTATGATGAATCAACCAAAGCTAACCTCTTCAACACATTCTTTGGCTCAGTCTTTGTTAACAGCAATGGCTCATCCCCAAAATTCACTAATTGCAGCTCAAATGCTCACAAGGACTTAACCCAAATAGACTTCACAGAAGACAATGTTTGAAAAGCATAACGTGATCTTAAACTTCTCTATCAATTGGGCCTTATGGTCTATGTCAGGGGTCCCCAAACTTGACAACTTTAAGACTTGTGGACTTCAACTCCCAGAATTCTCTAGCCAGCATACCTGGCTGGAGAATTCTGGGAGTTGAAGTCCACAAGTCTTAAAGTCGCCAAGTTTGAAGACCTCTGGTCTATGTGCATACTTCCTAAAAAAGTTTTTCACAGCCATAGCTGAACCACTAAGCATAATCTTTGAAAAATCATTCAAGACCAACTCACTATCAAAGCTATGGTTGCAAGCAACAGTCATCCCCATCTTCAAAAAAGGAGATCCCAGTCTAGTTGAAAACTACAGACCAATCTCACTATGTCGCATTACATGCAAAGTCATGGAATCAATCATAAACCAATCAATTACCCTCCACCTAAAAACTAACAACTTACTCTCTAACAAACAGTTCGATTTCAGAAAAAAATTATCTTGCAACCTGCAACTCCTTCACTGCAAAAACATATGGAGCCAAGGTGGCGCAGTGGGTAGAGTGCATTACTGCAGGCCATTAAAGCTGGTTGCTAGATCTGCAGGTCAGCAGTTTAAATCTAATCACCAACTCAAGGTTGACTGAGCCTTCCATTCTTCTGAAGTAGGTAAAATGAGGACCCAGATTGTGGGGGCCATTTGCTGGCTCTGTTAAAAAGTGCTATTGTTAACATGTTGTAAACCGCCCTGAGTCTAAGGAGAAGGGTGGCATTAAAAATTCAATCAATCAATCAAACAAACAAACAAACAAACAAACAAACAAACAAACAAACAAATAAATATGGACTACACATCTCGATTAGGGCAAATCAATAGATACAATTTACATTGACTTCTGTAAAGCCTTCGACTCAATGGTTCATGACAAACTATTTCTAAAACTCAAATCCTACGGCATCTTAGGATCCTTCCATAGTTGGATAACTGTGTTCCTATCAAACAGACAACAAGTTGTCAAAATAGGGAGTGCCATATCTAATCCCGGTTAAGAGTAGCACACCCCAAGGCAGCATACTTGGACCAACACTCTCCATACTCTATATAAATGACCTTTACAATCACATTGCAAGCAACTGTATTCTCTTCACCTGTTGCAGGAAAAACAAGCCTATATGTTCATGGAAATAGAGACCACATGGAGGTAGAGAAACTCAGGTTTATTGCTTGCAAGGTTGAGAAGTAAAACAAGAAAATCTGAATAACAATTAACACTTTTGGTTACATTCTTATACCTTTTCGGAAAAGTAGGATGAACAAGTGTGTAATTGCATGGACCAATGATCTGGGTTACATGTTCGCGTGGGGAAATAAAAAGTAAAATCAACAGAAAAATATGATTACATGGTGGAATATTGACAAGGTCAGGATAAATGCAGCATAAATGTGCTTCATGATTCGTGATACTTATATTTATTGATATATATAGATATTTTAGCCTTCAGATATTTCACTTCCCAATTCCCGATGTGTGTATATTTCCAGAAGTCAGTTGCTTAACAAACAGACAAGGAAAAGAGGAAGTCGAGAAAAGTACAGACTATGCAGTTATGATCTTTTTGCAATGTGCAACTGCTGATTAGGACCATTAAGCACTTCAGATCACAGAGAAGGAGAAGAAGGTAGTGCTGTTTACTTTTTGCATTTGCATTTTTTGAATTCAAGGAGAAGGGGCATTTATAACTGGCTGTTACAGACAATTTTATTAGCAGTTTGTTTTCAAACACAGACCAATCAGATTAGGCTGGGGCAGGATTAGACTGGGAAGTATAAAAGGCAGGAAAAAGCCATTTTAATTTGCACTTCAGATCACAGAGAAGGAGAAGAAGGTAGTGCTGTTTACTTTTTGCATTTGCATTTTTTGAATTCAAGGAGAAGGGGCATTTATAACTGGCTGTTACAGACAATTTTATTAGCAGTTTGTTTTTCAAACACAGACCAATCAGATTAGGCTGGGGCAGGATTAGACTGGGAAGTATAAAAGGCAGGAAAAAGCCATTTTAATTTGCACTTCAGATCACAGAGAAGGAGAAGAAGGTAGTGCTGTTTACTTTTTGCATTTGCATTTTTTGAATTCAAGGAGAAGGGGCATTTATAACTGGCTGTTACAGACAATTTTATTAGCAGTTTGTTTTCAAACACAGACCAATCAGATTAGGCTGGGGCAGGATTAGACTGGGAAGTATAAAAGGCAGGAAAAAGCCATTTTAATTTGCACTTCAGATCACAGAGAAGGAGAAGAAGGTAGTGGCCCGCGCGCCTAACGGCGCGCGAATCATATAACTATAAACCAAAATCAGCAAAGTTTGGTAGCAATAGGGATTGTTGATTTTCCTGCTAAGTACTTGTATTTCAATACATTGTTAAGATGACTGGCTTGGTGCAGTGTAACATTTGTTTGGCTGTTGTCTTCCGTAGTACCTTGTGGAACTTGGGGTACTGCCCTCTTTGCATAAGGACATCTAGGTTAGATGGCGAGATCTCTAGATTGCAGTCCTTAGTTTGTAGCTTGCAGTCAGAAGTGGAAAGATTGTCCCAGCCACGTGCTGTAATGAAGCCATGTGTCCAGCCTCCACTTCCACAGCGCCCCCCAAGGAGGAGGGCTGTGTGGACAACTGTCGGTTCAGGAAGATTGCGTGCAGTTGAGCAAAAACATAGCAAATTTGGTCTCTCTGTATCGAATTCCTATAGTGTTCTTGCGGATTTAAATAGTAAGGATGTTGGAGATATTAGCAAGGTCCCTCAGGCAGAGAATGAGGGGATGTTCAAAGGGGAAGTTGTCGTAAATGTCACCAAACCATCAAGTACAGTTAGTAGAAATAAAAAGAGGACACATTTTCTTGTGGGTGATTCGACCGTTAGAGGTGTTGATTTGGGACAGAGCAAGGATGTGGTTAAGGTGCTGAGGTGTCTCCCAGGGGCCACTGCCAGCAGGGACAGGAGGCGGATTACAAACATTGTTAAGACTGTGAGTAAAGGTAATAACGTTGATGTGGTGGTGCATCTTGGCACAAATGATTTGTCCCAGAGAAATGTTAATGTAGTAAAAAGAGATTTTCAATGTCTAAGTGTGGAGCTGGGTAAAATAACTGATTCAGTGACTTTCTCAGAGGTGTTACCGGTTTGTGGCCAAGAGGATAAAACAACGTGTATCAGAGAGTTTAATGTGTGGTTAAGGCAGTGGTGTAAAGCTGAAGGTTTTGGCTATGTAAGTCATGATGTCAGTAGGTGGTCTAATAGGGAGTTGTTTAAGAGGGATGGTTTGCATCCATCATACAGAGGTACCCAGGTGCTCGGTGAGGAATTCAGAACTTTTTTGGACAGGCATTTAAACTAGGTAAAGGGGACAGAGATGTAACTGATGTGGGTGATTTCTGTCCCCGACCAATGAGGATAAAGCAGTTTTTGGAAGCTTATGAAAAGGGAGCTGCAAATAATATAGATGTAGTTGTTGATGATAAGGGGCAAACTAATAACGAAAATAATGTTCTTCGGGTAATGTGCACAAATGCTCGAAGCTTGAGCAACAAGCTCTGTGAATTAATGGCCATAATATCTAGAGATAATTTGGACCTGGTTGCCATAACTGAGACATGGTTTAAGGATTCTAATGAATGGGAAATATCCATACCAGGATATACACTGTATAGGAAGGATAGAATAGAGAGAAGGGGAGGTGGAGTAGCCATTTATATTAAAGAAAGTCTAAAAACAACACTAATTCAAAATACGTGTCAAGATCTAGAGACTCTCTGGATTTGCATGCAAAATAAAGAAGGTTCTGTCATTAGAATTGGGGTGATCTATAGGCCTCCAGGGCAATCCGAGGAATATGACAACAAGATGGTGGATGAAATTAGCCAAATGGCAGTAAAGGGAGATATTGTGGTTATGGGTGATTTCAACATGCCTGATGTTGACTGGAATATCCCCAGTGCCCTTACATGCAAAAGTAAGAATATAATAGAGGCCTTTACAGGAGCAGCTCTGGCACAGCTGGTTAAGACACCAACTAGAGGGGAGAATATTCTAGATTTAGTTTTTACGAATGGGAATTGGGTTTCAGATGTCAAGGTGGGAGAAAATTTAGGTTGCAGTGACCATCTATGTTTGTGGTTTGATGTAAAAACTCATTGTGAGCAATCCTATAATGCAACCAAAGTATTGGATTTCAGAAAAACAAATTTTAATGCAATGGGAGAATATTTAGATAATGAATTAAAGGGGAGGGATAAAATGGCAGGAGCGAGCATCCAGTGGACTGTATTAAAAAAGGCCATCTTAAAAGCCACTGGACTGTATGTAAGACAAATAACTAAAGGTAAAAGGAAGAAGAAACCGCTATGGTTTAGCAATGATGTAAGGGCTATAGTCAATGAAAAAAAGGCTGCCTATAGGAGGTATAAAGAGTCTGGAAGTATAGCTGATAGGGAGGTATATAAAATGAGACAGAAGGAGGCGAAACAGATAATATATGCTGCTAAAGCCTCAAAAGAGGAAGAAATTGCCAAATCTGTAAAGAAGGGAGATAAAACCTTCTTCAGATATATTAATGATAAGAAGAAGAAAAACTGCGGCATCACGAAGCTTAGTACCGGGAATAATACATGCATTAATGGGAATAAGGAGATCGCTGACCATTTCAATAGCTACTTCTGTTCAGTTTTCTCAAAAGACACCTTACAAAATAATACTATAGAGGGATATAGCATTGCTTCCAGCTGTACGGATTCAGCTCCAGTGATCTTAGAAGCCGATGTCTTAGAAGAACTTGAACGATTAAAGATAAATAAGGCAATGGGTCCAGATGGCATCCACCCCAGAGTTCTTAAAGAACTCAGATCTGTCATTGCTACCCCCCTGACTGATTTGTTTAACCAATCCTTGTTAACAGGAGAAGTTCCTGAGGATTGGAGAATGGCCAGTGTTGTGCCTATTCACAAGAAGGGCAGTAGAGAAGAAGCTGGTAACTACAGGCCAGTTAGCTTGACATCAGTTGTAGTTAAAATGATGGAGACTCTACTCAAAAAGAGGATAAATCAGCACCTAAAAAACAATAACTTATTAGACCCAAATCAGCATGGCTTTACTGAAGGCAAATCATGTCAGACTAATCTCATTGATTTCTTTGACTATGTCACAAAGGTGTTGGATGAAGGTGGTGCCGTGGATATTGCCTACCTGGACTTCAGCAAAGCCTTTGATACGGTTCCACATAAAGAGCTGATAGATAAATTAGTGAAGATTGGACTTAATCCCTGGATAGTTCAATGGATTTTCAGCTGGCTGAAGCGTAGACATCAGAGAGTTATTGTTAACGGCAAGTATTCTGAGCAGAGTCAGGTTACAAGCGGTGTGCCACAAGGATCTGTTCTGGGTCCTATTCTTTTTAATATATTTGTGAGTGACATAGGGGAAGGTTTGGTAGGGAAAGTTTGCCTATTTGCCGATGACTCTAAAGTGTGCAATAGGGTTGATATTCCTGGAGGCGTCTGTAATATGGTAAATGATTTAGCTTTACTAGATAAATGGTCTAAGCAATGGAAACTGCAGTTTAATGTTTCCAAATGTAAAATAATGCACTTGGGGAAAAGGAATCCTCAATCTGAGTATTGTATTGGCAGTTCAGTGTTGGCAAATACTTCAAAAGAAAAGGATTTAGGGGTAGTGATTTCTGACAGTCTCAAAATGGGTGAACAGTGCAGTCAGGCGGTAGGGAAAGCAAGTAGGATGCTTGGCTGCATAGCTAGAGGTATAACAAGCAGGAAGAGGGAGATTATGATCCCTCTATATAGAATGATGGTGAGACCACATTTGGAATACTGTGTTCAGTTCTGGAGACCTCACCTACAAAAAGATATTGACAAAATTGAACGGGTCCAAAGACGGGCTACAAGAATGGTGGAAGGTCTTAAGCATAAAACGTATCAGGAAAGACTTAATGAACTCAATCTGTATAGTCTGGAGGACAGAAGGAAAAGGGGGGACATGATCGAAACATTTAAATATATTAAAGGGTTAAATAAGGTCCAGGAGGGAAGTGTTTTTAATAGGAAAGTGAACACAAGAACAAGGGGACACAATCTGAAGTTAGTTGGGGGAAAGATCAAAAGCAACATGAGAAAATATTATTTTACTGAAAGAGTAGTAGATCCTTGGAACAAACTTCCAGCAGTTGTGGTAGATAAATCCACAGTAACTGAATTTAAACATGCCTGGGATAAACATATATCCATCCTAAGATAAAATACAGAAAATAGTATAAGGGCAGACTAGATGGACCATGAGGTCTTTTTCTGCCGTCAGACTTCTATGTTTCTATGTTTCTATTAATAAAACTTTAACATTATAAAGGCGCTTAAGACATATGGGATTCTTGTTAGAACACTCTTAGGGTATATAGAAAAATGCATATCTTGGGGTGTCTTCCTCACACCGATGATATAAAACTTTTCAACGCCACCAATAACACAGCTACTCTCCAGAAAGACCTTGATTTTGTGTCTGAATGGTCAAACATCTGGCAGCTCCAAATCTCAACCAAAAAATGCTCTATTTTACACATTGGCAAAAAGAATCAGAACACCAAATACAAGCTGAATAAACAATACCTTACAGACAACCTTCACTCTGTAAAAGACATTGTAATACTCATCTCAAATGACCTAAGTGCCAAAGCCCACTGCAACAACATTGCCAAAAAGGCTTCAAGAGTTGCTAACTAAATCCTACATAGCTTCTGCTCCGGTTACCTCACACTACCAACCAGAGCATACAAAACTTTTGCCAGACCAATCCTTGAATACAGATCATCTGTCTGGAACCCATACCACATTTCAGACATAAACACTCTAGAAAATATCCAGAGATACTTTACCAAAAGAGCCCACCACTCCTCCACTCGCAACAGATTACCCCACACAACTAGACTTACAATCCTAGGTTTAGAAAGCTTAGAACTACATCTCCTTAAATATGACCTAAGCATAGGCCATAAAATCATCTGCTACAATG
Organism: Erythrolamprus reginae; assembly: GCF_031021105.1. Lineage (NCBI taxonomy): Eukaryota > Metazoa > Chordata > Lepidosauria > Squamata > Dipsadidae > Erythrolamprus > Erythrolamprus reginae. The sequence goes on along the minus strand of NC_091952.1, from coordinate 110,984,028 downwards.
TCCTTCCTGTCAATGATTACTTCTGCTTCAACCACAACACACAACAGATACAAACTTAAAGTAAACCACTCTAAACTTGACTGCAGGAAATATGACTTTAATAACCAAGTAGTTGATGCATTGAACTCACTACCAGACTCTATAGTATCATCACCTAACCCTCAAAACTTTACCCTTAGACTATCCATTGTTTACATCTCCCAGTTCCTAAGAGATCAGTAAGGGGCATGCATAAGTGCAACAGCCTACCTTCCATCCCCTGCCCGAATGTTTCTTTTTTACTAGTACAGTATTATGTACATGAATATATTATATATTTGTATACCACCAATATGTACTGGTACTTGACAAAACAAACAAATATAATAAATAAACGAATCTCTGCTCTGCAAGAGGTGCAGAAGAATAAAATGGACCAGACACAGGTCATCTACTAAATGACAATACTGCCAAGCAAATGATGGTCAGAGAGATGTTGCAAAAGTTGCAAGAGATTTCTACCCAATTAAGTACACTGGATCAAAAAATCAGCTCCATGGGAAAAACAGAACTAAATTTTCGTGAGATAGACCATAGTATAAGTATCTTGCAAATCTGCTAATTTTTTTACATTCCCTCCTTGCAAGTCAGGGGAAGTCAGTTTTATCCTTTTCCTAATAATTATCTCCTTTCCTGGGCTTTATAAAAGCTTTCTGCTCTTGTTATTTCTGTAATTGTTTCTGAACATTCTTTCTAATCTCCTCTCCATGATTCTCTGTAGAGTAGGGTAAATCATTTACCTAGTTGGTCCAGCAATATTGTGTGGGCCCGTTCAAATATTGACTTGGAAATCTTACACACACACACACACACACACACACACACACACAGATGATTGTCATAGGAATCTATGATGGGTGAGCATGTGGGGTTTATATCTGATGCTATAGTTAAATGCTTGCAGGCCTTTCTATGGGGAAAACAATGAAGAAAGTATATCTTTAAAACTGCATCATGTGTGGGAATCATTAGAAACTGCTTACAGGAAGATACAACAAAAGGAGGTGATATTCTTGCTTTTAAAGAATAGAAGGCTGAGTGAATTAGCCAAACACAGGCATGTCCCAGCTTTAGCTGCTCTGTTTGATAAATAAAAGCATAATAAATGAAAAGTCCTTAGCTTACAGTGGTAGTTGGGATCAGAATTTCCATCACAGAATGGCAAAGTACTTACAATTCATGACTACAATTCAGCTCAAAATGTATGCTGTTAAGTGAGAAAATTATTAAGTGAGTTTTGCCCCATTTTATGACTTTTCTTCCCACATTTGTTGAGTGAATCACTGTAGATGTTAAATTAGTAACAGGTTGTTAAGTGAATCTGATTTCCTTGTTGTTGTCAAAAGGTCAGAAAAAGTGATCACATGACTCTATGATGGATGACTGCAACCATCATAAATGTGAATCAGTTGTCAAACATTCGAATGTAAATCAGATGCCATGGGGGATGTTACAATGATCATAAGTGTGAAAAACGGTATTAAGTAACTTTTCTTAAGAGAAGTAATTTTGAAAGGTCACTAAATGAACTGTTGCAAGTCAAGGACTACCTGTACTTGTAGAGCACAAAATCATCATTAGGAGCAGCTATTTTGGCAGTCATAGTGAAGCAAGGACCACCTGGGTTGTTATGCAAAGACTTACCATGAATGTGTCTTCCAACTTCCTGTTGGCTTCCAATTGATTTTACTGGTGGAAAGCTTTCAGGGTGTATAGAAAATTACAATCATGTGACAACAGGGATGCTGTAAAGCTGGAAGTTTGTGAAGCATTGGAAGTCCCCCTGGTTCAGTGCCATTGTAGCTTTGAATGTTTTTATTTATTTATTTTATTTTATTTATTAGATTTGTATGCCACCCCTTTCCGTGGACATGTTTGCTGAGTGAATGGTCATAAGTCAAGGACTATCTGTAATTATAAAAGCTTGCCTCCCATGGTTGGAATCAGTGGTGGGTTGCACTTACCTGCAAACCGGTGTGCTGCGTGCATATCCTCTTCATCTGGGTGCACCCGCATGCTCGTTTGTGAATGTGTCCATCACACAATTTTTCTTCCGTGCAGGCACAGGAAGGAAACAGGCATCAAATTCTTCTGCATGCATGGGAGCAAAAAATCACTGAAATCTAACGTGCATGAGCATCCCCTCATGAGAGTTTGGTGCCTTTTTGCTTTCTGGGCATGGGCAGAAAGCAAAAAAGCTGAAAAAATGAAAAAAAATGGTGCCACCCAACCGATCGGCACAGTAGCAGTTATGCGCAAATTGCGTAATCTGGTGGCTGCTACTATCATTGTTTGGAATCCAGAAATATGGTGTGGAATTGTGTGGAGTTCTATGTAAAGACACAAGCAAGAAAGACCAAAGGTTTTTGGAGGTCCTGAATGCAAGAATGTCTAGGTAAAAGAAAAAATAGATGGCATTCCCACTTCAGAGATGTATAAACTGCAGAACAAGTATGATAGGAAAACACTGGAAGCTTGTAAGAGGGGATATTCCCCTGATACCACCTGAAGAGGTCTTACCATATTAGGGGGAAGAAGCTGGATGTCAGGATACCAAGTAACACTCCCAACCAAGAAAGATTCCAAGGCAGGTATTTCCTCAAAGTTCCATTTTATTAGAGATATCACATTGACACATTTGAGATCTAAAAGTCTCCCTAGTTTTCCTCATCCAAAGGAAAGTCATTCCCTTCCCTTACACTCACATGTCCATCACATGTCCCAACCAGCTCATCACCATCCTAACTGGAGTTGTTCCTCAGTAATTTCTCTCCAGGTGCAAACTGATCATCCTTGACTCCCAGGGAAAGAATGTTGCTAGGACTATGCATCTCGCACCCTCACCATCCAACCCCTTTCCCATTTCCCACAGCATGCCCACCCACCAAGTCTGGCAGCCCTGAAGATCCAAAGAAAAAGTTAACTGAATGTAAATTCCCCTCCCTGTAAAATGGGGATACTGAAGACAAAGGTTACTCAAGGGAGCCATCTTAGGAAACCAATGCCCACATATCATTTAATAGGATTCACAAAATGTTCAGTGTGTAAGGTGCTTGATTAAGACATTAATACATCACCACCCACGTCACGTGAGATGATATGTAAATCAACACATATGAAGGGTATATTATATAAGCAAAACTCTATTTGTGTTCAGTCTGTATAGATGTAGTTAATCATTTAGCAGGAAGACTTTGTATATTTTATTTACTTTTAGAAATTCTACCAAGGGAGTATTTAGTGCTGTCCAATCAGAATGATGAAATTCTTGCCAGGAACTCCTTAATCGTTACCCTATTTTCATGTCATGCATATCCAAAGAGGCTCGTAGAAGAGGCTAGATCTGAGGAGGAATTCCACTGACAACTTTCAGAAAAATCTGCCCATTCTTCATACTGTTCTCTGGCTATTATGGCCCATGCCAGTCCATTGAGTGGGGGTTGGGGACCTGTAGTTTACATTTAAGAAAAAAAATACTGGATCTTTTTGATTCAATTCAAGTTGGATGAGAAAGATAACACATATTGTTTTCTTCATAGCTAAATGGAATTTGCAGCAAAGAGTTTTTGTATACCTACAAAAATGAGACTTTTGAATATAAGAAATATATGCAAATATTTTCTCTAAAAGACAAAACAGGAAAAAATGAAATAAAATGTAAAATCACATTTTTCCTTGTAAAATGGAATTTTCCTTGTTAATAAAAGAAGAATATATATTGTATCCTTCTAATAAGTAAGTAACATCTCTTCTTGGGAGTTGATAGTATTTTGACCTTCTAGATATTTGTTGAAGTACAAACTAATCCTAGATCTGAGGTATTTGGTGAAAAAACAAGAGGTAACAAATTGTACAGTTTCCCTGATATAATTCTCTAATGTTTAATTAAATGTTTCTGAAGTTGTAAAACTCCAGAATAATTTAAGAAAAAAACTGGATATTTACATACTCAAGATTTCTATAAATATTGATATCAATATAAAATAGATATGACATATCAAATTTTATTTATTTATCATTGAATTTCTACAGTGCCCTTTTCACAGCCCTTTCACTCTGGGTGATTTACAATAAAATAAAAATACAGTTTTAAGACATGGAAGAATGAGAAAATGGTTTCCATTGCCAAGAATTTTTCATAAAAGTCATATATAATAATTTTCTTGTTAGCGACTGCTACTGAAGACTTTGGAAAAGCTCAGAATTGCTCAACACTGGAATGAAAGTGGAGTTTTTTTCTTCTGAAGAAGTATTGGAAGGACTGCCTGAAAAGTCGCACTACTGCTTGATTTGTTTGCTATTACCTGTTCTGCCCGGCTCTATGGTATGAGTCTTCTGAAAATTCAAGGATATAAATTTCAGACACACACACACTTGAAAATTCAAAAACAAAGTTCTTTATCACAAAATTCAAAAGAAACAAAGCACCCTTTTTGTATTGCAAAGAGCACTCGTCCCAAAACAATATTGTAGGCTGTACAATCCCCTTAATCAGTCCTTAAGTACTTAACTAGCAGCTGTGAAGAAACGTCACAGCCCTCCTTCTCCCACGAAGTGAGACACACACACTTTGCTTTGCTTTGGTTTCAAAGTCATGAAAAATCAACAAACAAAGTCTGGAAACAGCAAGGCACGGTCCTGAAGAAACAACAATCAGATAATATTCCACAACAGACAAACTAGCACGTTGCTATTTATATCAGCAGCTCTAATTACTGGAGCACCACCCAAACACAAGTGGCCTCTCTTATCTCCTGTAATATTTCCTCAATTGGTCTCTTTGATCCATAATTCTGCGCCTGCGTGGGTCTAACACTTCGTCATCCGAATCGACCGAAGATAATGGAGATTGGCTTCCTGGGTTGTGTGCCAAGCCCCCCTCTTCTAAGTCACCCCCACCTTCTTCTTCGTCCGAGGAAACTGCACTACCTGACTCTGTCGGCAACAAAACAGGCCTAGGACATGCATCCACCTCCACATTCCCTGGGGCAGGAGCTGGGCCAGAGCCAACCACAACATTACCATTGCAACAAAAAGTTCACAATTTTTTATGAGCCAATGGTAATCGCAGTAGTTGCAAATCTTTTGAAGATTTTACTTGATTTGGAATATAGGGGTACTTTCTGATGTTCTAGTTATGTCCTATGAATTCTGAATTACCAATTAAATCAAATGTTAAAAGAAATATGCAATTAATTTTCAGTGTTGTTTTGGTAGAATGAAAAATTAAAATAGTCTATATTTCTATATTCTATGTTTCTATATTTAATGGTCTAAAAAAATTTGTGGGAGGGGAGTTACGGTAGGGTGAATTCCCTTTTTCAGGAATGAAGGACTTATCAACGACATGCCTATACCCTTCATAAGCCTGTGAGAATTAAGTTTTGTAGAAATAAAACACTGATGGCTGGCTTAGTTCATCTTCAATCAACAGACTACAAGCCGATCTTCACTAATAACTTATTTCCAATTCTGAGCCATGAACATGCACATTCAATGTAATATAGATATTGTTCTGCTGGGCTCTCTGGTAGAAGCCTCCCGAAAATTCAAGGGTACAAATTTCAAACACACACACACGTTTGAAAGTTCAAAACAATGTGCTTTATCACAAAATTCAAAAGAAACAAAGCACCCTTTTTGTATTGCAAAGAGCACTCTTCCCCAAAACAACCTTGTAGGCTGTACAAGTCCCTTAATCAGTACTTAGCTAGTAGCTGTGGAGAAAAGTCACAGCCCTCCTTCTTCCAATGAAGTGAAACACACACACATACTTTACTCTGCTTTAGTTTCAAAGGCATGAAAAATCCACAAACAAAGTTCAGAAACAGGGAGGCACAATCCTGAAGAACTGCAATCAGATAATCTTCCACAACGGCCAAGCCCACATGCTGCTATTTGTATCAGCAGCTCTAATTACTGGAGCCCCACCCAAACACAGGTGGTCTCTCTTATCTCCTGTAATATGTCCTCAATTGGTCTTTTCTATGCATAACTCTGTGCCTGCGTGGGTCCAAGACTTCCTCATCCGAAGCGACCGAAGATAATGAAGATTGGCTTCCTAGGCTGTGTGCCAAGCCCCCCTCTTCCAAGTCACTCCCACCTTCTTCTTCATCCGAGGAAACTGCACTATCTGCCTCTGCCAGCAACAAACCAGGCCTAGGACATGTTGACAGTTCCCCTGCATCCACTTCCATATTCCCTGGGGCAGGAGCTGGGCCAGAGCCAACCACAACAGATATTAACGCTGCAGAAAGTAGAAATTGGCACTATAAGGTGCCAGAAAAAGAGCTAGCAACCAAACCTCAGAGTGATAATGACAAAATGTTTACAAAGAATATAAATGTTTCCATTCCCCACCATTCACTTACAATTGAAGAAGCTTCTTGGATGTGGAGCAAAATGTTTTCAAGGGAAAGTCCAGTTGCCTTTTGGAAAAGCACTTTGGGACAACCATGATGACTGAGAATCCCTATACTGTAGATACTTTTCTCAAACTACTTTCTAGGCCTGGTCTCAGGCTCCTCTTATTTGACTGCAGCCTTGGCCAGTTCCTCTGTTCTGTAATTGCTGGGAAGGAGAAACACTGTTTACAACAAAGGAAAAAGATGATGAGATCTTGTTGACTCAATTCAAACTACATTTAATAGATAATATACATATTGTTATCTTCAGAAAGAATAGATAGAATTGGCAGAAAAGAATACTTCTTATACCAACCTAAGTAAGAAGGGAAAGGTAGATATTGTATAATTCTGATAAGGAGGCAACATCTTTTTTAATTTCCTTTGTTCTTCTATTTCTTGGAAGTTGATACTATTTTGACCTTCTGGATATTTATACAACCTAACCCTAGTTCTGCAGAATTTGGGGGGGGGGGGACCGGTACTAAGATAAACAGTCTCCCTGATATGATTGGATAATGATTAACTATATTTGGCTGAAGTTTGTAAAACTCCAGAATTAGTTAAGATAAGTATTGGATATCTGCAACACTTGATTCCTATTATTGACATCATAAATGCAAAATAGATTTCAAATGTAATTTTTAATCAAATTTCAACACTGTCCATCTCACTTGATGGATTCTGGATGGGTTGCAATAAAAATACAGTGTTAAGACCTTAAGAATGAGGAAACTACCGGACTTCCGGTTTGCTATTAGCTGCTGCTAGTGAAGATTTAGGGAAGACTCATAATTTATTAAAGTGGTTATTTTTCCTTCTGAAGAGATGGAAGGACTGTCTGAAAAACTAAACTATTGCTCAATTTGTTTATTCACAAAATTCTTGTGGAGTCGTTTGTTACCTGTCAAGATCATATTCTTATTCCAGTAATACTACCTCCTCCTGGTTTCTTTGACAACAAACAAACAAGCACAAAAAGAGGAAGAGATGGGAGAAATCAGCTGATAAAGCCAAACCTCTAAACTGAGGTTTGGTGGTTCACACATTGCCTGAAGAGCTATGAAGGGCTGGCAGCTCCTGGTTGCCACTTTTCTTCTCTGGCCATGCTGCTCTTCTCAAAATGGTAAGTTAAGAAGAGAAATCAAAATGTTACTAAAGAAAATAATTTCTGATGCATTCATTAAAGGAACAGATACTTTTAGTAAAAAGAAAGAGTTCCATTTTTCATTTGTTGCTTTCTGCAAATATCATAGGCTTATAATTCCAATCCACTTTTAAAGTACAATATTTTTTTAAACTGATTTCTGAATAGCAAGATACTTTGCATCAGTATTGCAAATTCACACTAGTTTTGAGGAACTTTATTTCAGTTAATAAAGGTCTTGGTATGATAATAACCAAATGATTGCCATGTCTAATGGTGCCACTTTAAAAGTAAAGTGAAGTGAAAGTTCACTGTTTGATTTCATTAAGGTATTTGTACTTAATGATTTATTTTTTTAAAACAAAAATATTCTCAAAAGTATAACAGTAGAACAGGTATAAAAATGGAATGTATTTATTGAATGCAGTTCTATCATAGTCTAACTAATAGTATGCTATCAACATTGTAGCATCTAAACTTTGTCTCAATTTTTCTCTCTTCCCTCCAAGTGAGGTGATTTTAAGAACACCGATTCTATAGGAACCATGCCTGTAGTGTCTGTAATCTTCTGTGCCAAGAAAATGATTCTTCATGAGTCAGAAGTTTGAAAATGTAAAGATCTGTCTTAGTTATGCTTGCATCAAGATACATACAAAAGCATATATCTTAATTCACAGTAATAATATCTTTTAGGACTGTGATGGTGAATCTATGGCACGTGTGCCACAAGTGTCATATAGAGCTATATTGGTGGGCATGCGAGCTAAGTTATGACCAGGGGTGGGCTATTGCCCGGATTGGGAGGGGAGACGCTGTGGAGTAGCGAAAATGGAGCTCTACCTCAGAACCTCCAATTTGAACTGAAAGATGTTGAAAGAAAATGCAGGGTGTCCTCAATAAGCCACACCCACAGTGTGGTAGTAAAAGATTTGGTAGCCCTTCACTGGGTATGGTTCGCATGTGTGCACCAGCCAACTAATTTTTGGGCCTTCTGGGCCTACTAGGTGTTCTAGTTTCTGGAAGAACTTTAATTATTACAAATAACGCTTACTGAATGCAGTATTTCATAAACAAAGAAACTCCATTTTTATTCTCTTCACTTCCATATTCAAAATGCAATACAGACTGGCACATTCCTTTCTCCCTTTATCTCTCTTAATTACATTCCACATGCATTCCTTCAATCCTCCTCCGTCTCCCAAGATTTATATACTTACAGCATGATTCAAAAACAGCAGGAATGACTGCAAAATAACCAGAATAAACTTACTCGCTCTGGAGCCAAACTGAAACAAGTTTCATTGGGGAACTACAACATTGAAACTCCGCCCTTCTTCCCCACTGGCCCCCTGATGTGCCAAATACATCACTCCAGTATTTAACCCATTCCTCCCCTTAATATCTTTTTCCTAACACCTGTTCCTTGCGTTTTTGGACCCTTCTGAATTGAGGATTAACCCAGCAAATGTCTGTCTCTTCCTCGCTAGATTCTGGACTCATAGCAACATCCTGTGGCTGGCCTCCCACCTGTTCTAATACCTGTAACCAAGGGCCTACCACTAATTCATAAAGACTACCTGTATCAGAGTCCTCAAGCTCTTCATCATCCTCCAACTGACCAGGAATATTTACAACACTAGGAGTCAGGAAACAGCCTATTTTTAGCCTCTAGAGGGCCGGGGAAGGCCTATTTTTTGCTCTCCCCAAACTTCAGAGCCTGGGGAGGACAAAAATAGCCTTCCCCACTCCCTGGAGGCCAGTTCCATTTGTGAATTTCCAGTTGAACATTTTTTTTTGCTCTGTTTGCTCTTCCCAGTCTTCAGAGCATTTCTGGGAGCCTGGGGAGAGCAAAAATGGCCTTCCCTTTCAAGGCCCTCTGGAGGCCAGAAATGGCTCATTTCCCAAAGAGCTATTTTGTGTGTGTGTGTGTGTGTGTGTGTCTCTCTCTCTCTCTGTGTAATATATATCAAGTTATCTCTGTCTCTCTCTGTGTGTGTGTCTCTGTCTGTCTGTCTGTCTGTCTGTCTGTCTCTCTCTGTCTCTCTCTCTCTCTCTCTCTATCTATCTCTGTACCGTATTTTTTGGAGTATAAGATGCACATTTTTGGTCCCTAAAAAGAGATTGAAAACATAGATGTGTCTTATACTCTGAATGTAGCTTCTTTTTCAAAGCTTTTATTCAGCCCTAACTAGATGCTAATGATCTTCCCAGCTCTAACCTTGCATGTTCTTTCATTGGTACTCTAGGTGAATAATGTTTTTCCAGCCCTAACCAGGGGATAAAATAATGTGCTGAAGCTGACCAGACTAAGGATGCTAGCCAGATGAATTTTGGTAGACAGATTTTTTCCCCTATTTTACTCATCTAGCGTTGGGCTACAAACCGGAACGCCAAGAATGCCATTCCAGCAGTGGAAACAAAGCATGTAGGCCTGCTCTATTGCCACTGGGTGTGCACGTGCCATGCACATGCAACTGGCCGATTCCGGTAAAAAGTACCTTTTTTTGCTTCTGTGCATGCGTGGAAGTAAAAAAAATTGGCAATTTTTGCCCAAATTATGCTGCCCCTAGGATATCTGCATGAGATTTTGACTGTTGCACATGCACAGAAGCCGAATGTTGTGGCGGTGCCTGGAGCGGCAGCTAGGGCCAGCAACAACAGCAGCCTGCCCGAGCTCCGGCTGCGTGGCTTGCTTTCTGCTCTCCTGCACCACAGGCAGATGCCTGCAGTGTGGAGAGGACAGAACAAGCCATGCATCTGGAGTTCGGGGTTGAACGGCCTTCTCACCATGCTTAATGCCATCTTCCACCCCACTCCATATTCATGCACCAGAGAGAAAGGTAAAGCTAGCGACAGGGAAGGCGCTGGGCGGAGAAGCCAGGTCGCAAGCAGCAAGACGGGTGTGGGGAAGAGAAGTTGGGCTGCTTGCAGCCCAGTTTCCCCTCCCCACACCCGTCCTGTTGCTTGCAGCCCGGCTTCATTTCCCCTTCCTATGCCCGTCCTGCCGCTTGCAGCCCATCTTCATTTCCTCTCCACGCATCTGTCCTGCCACTAGCACCCTAGCTTTGTTTCATCTCCCTGCACAGGGAGCGTCCTGGCTTCATTTCTTCTCCTCATGCCCATCCTGTCCTGAGCGCCCCAGCTTCATTTCCTCTCCCTGCACCTGTCCTGCCCTGAGTGCCCCAGCTTTGTTTCCTCTCCTCACGCCCGTCCTGCCACAAGTGCCCCGGGTTCATTTCATCTCCCTGCACCAGTCCTGCCGCAAGTGCCCCGGCTTCATTTCCCCTCCCCTTGTCCTGCCATGAGCTGGGCAGGGAAGCCGGGCTCCAAGGGGCAGGACTGATGTGAGAAGTGGAAGCACGGCCGTGAATGAGGGATTACTTACCTGCTTTTTGCAGTTTTCAGCTTTTTTGCTTCTGTGCATTTGGGGAAGCAAAAAGCCAGAAATCACATGTCCTCATGCATGATTCTTCTGCATGCATAGAAGCTGAATGCCGTAACATGTATGCTCCCATGTGCGTGTGCTCCTGGCCCCATTCCGGTTGGCACCAAGAATGGTAGCGTGTCACTGGTCTCATCTGTCTGTCTGTCTGTCTGTCTGTCTGTCTGCCTACCTACCTACCTACCTACCTATCTAATATTATGCTCCATCTATTAGAAAGATAAGAAAATAAAAGGGAACAAGAGAATAAAACTAGGGTGGCAGGAATAGCCAAGCCACCATAAGACAAGCTCAAGATCCAAAAAGATCTTGAGAGACTTGATCATTGGGCCCTATCTAACAAAATGAATTTCAATGTAGCCTAGGTGAAACTTGGCTTAAAGCCAGTAAGTTTGAGGGGAATTATTAAGTTAGAGACACGGTAAGGTAATTAACTGCGGTTTTATTGAAGTCGGACATGGAAAACAACTAGTACAAGCAATACACAGAACTGAGGAGCCTGAGCTACATGACAGCTCATTTATACTCCAGCCCGTAATAACATAACCAATGAACACGCTACAAAGTCATAATGAACTAACCAAAATTTGCCATGATACAAATTCAAACTAACCCATTGAAGATGTTCTGCAGAAAATGAACTCACGCATGTGGCTGCAGAGTGGGTGTTAATTAATTAATTAATTAGATTTGTATGCCCCCCCCCTTTCAAGGAGTTGGAGCATCTCACAACAAATAATACATGAAATACAAATCAAATATTAAAAAACAATTTTAAAAACCCTTATAAAAAACAATCATACAGTCCAGACAAACCATGCATAGATGGAACAGCTAGGAGTATGTCAATTTCCCCATGCCTGGTGACATAGGTGGGTTTTCAGAAGTTTGCGAAAAACAAGGTGGGTGGGGGCAGTCCCAATCTCCGGGGGGAGTTTATTCCAGAGGACCGGGGCCACCACAGAGAAGGCTCTTCCCCTGGGTCCCACTGGGAAGGACCCCCCTCAAAGGAGCATTGACAATCTCCTGGATCCAGCTCTGTGTCACCTCTCTGCTGGCTGAAACCAGCCAAGAGGGACACGGATCCAGTAAACAGGTGGCGGAACTCACAGCTCCAATGGCCTTGTCCACTTCATCAGGTGTCACCAGGTCAAACTCCTCCCAGAAAGGTAGACAAGGACGGGTCCTAGTCACCTCGATTGAATTGTTGTCAGCCGACACTGCGATCCAATCAGAGTCAAGGCTTGTCCGAGTTTGAGCGACTTTATCAGCGAAAAACAAGTTAAATTCCTCGGCAGTGCTCAGCAAGGGCTCCCCACCCACCCCTGATTAAGGAGGGAATGGGTCACCCTAAACAGAGTGGTTGAGCGGGATTCCACTGATGCAATCAAGGCGGCATGATATGCACATCTTGCCACCTTGAGTGCAACTTTGTAAGTCTTAATGTGAGCTCTTACAAGTGTTTGATCAGACTCAGATTTGACTTCTGTTCTGGCGTTTCAACTCCTGGACTTCATCTGTGAACCAAGGGGCTCTCTGGGGTCTAGTGTTACAGAGAAGTTACAATGGCGCAATCCAATCAAGAGCCTCTGTCGCAGCCTTGTTCCAGGCCACGGCAAGGAACTCTGCCAAACTGTGCATGAGTGAATCTGGTAAAACCCGAAGCGCCCTCTGAAAGCCCTCAGGGTCCATCAGGCACCCGGGGCAGAACCACCTAGTCAGTTCCACCTCCCTACAGGGGACGATTAGAGCCTTGAAGTCAAGCCATAGTAGAAAACGGTCTGACCATGACAAAGGCAAAACATCTAAGCCCCTTAGTCTCAGACCATTGTTCAATTGCTCCGAGAGAAATATCATGTCAGGTGCATGTCCCCCCCCCCTCATGAGTTGGGCCTTGTACTACTTGAGTCAGGTCCATGGCTGTCATGGTGGCTATAAACTCCTGCGCCAGTCCAGAGGATTCACCAAGTGATGGTAGATTAAAGTTCCCCAAGATGATAGGTCTGGGGTATTCTACCGCCAACCCGGCTACCTCCTCAAGCAGCACAGGCAGGGCTGTTGACATGCAGCTGGCAGGCAGGTACGTGAGCAACAAGCCCACCTCAACCCCTAGGTCCAACTTCACAAAGAAGGACTCACAACCCGCAATCTTGGGAGCAACAAGTCTACATAGGCAAAAAGTCTCCTTCGCTATAATAGCCACTCCTCCCCCATTCCCTGGGGTCACAGCTGATGCCATACTTGAAACTTGGCTGGGCAAGCTTCAGAGAGAGGAACTTCTCCCTCTGGTCCCAGCCAAGTTTCAGTCATACATACCAAGTCGGCCTCCTCCTCCAGAAGTCCTGGATGAGGAGAGCCTTGTTAACCACCGACCTGGCATTGAGTAGCAGCAGCTTGAGCCCAGGGCCCAGATTACACTCGTCATCAGTACCCCGAGATGAGCTCATGGTGCTGGAACAAGGGATTGCTTTCAAGCAGTGTTTCCTTCTTCCTCCAGAATGGCTTGCCCCATGGCTCCTGTCATATCTGCTTCTCCCCAGCCCTCTACCACCCAGGGATAGGTTCCCCCAACCCCCTTGCCTCCCTGTCCCCAGGTAAGCTATAATCTCATCCATACTGTATCCATTCATTCCCTAATCATCCATACGGTAAATATAATCCCGATCATTCCAATAATCACAGACATCCATCACCAACCCCCCTAATAAATTAACAGTAAAAAACATTAAAACTATCTGTCAACAATTAGCACTATAAATTACTAAATAAGTATAAAAAACTATAGATACTAAATTGTTGAATTGTTAAAGAACAAAATAAAAAATGTGAAATATAGGGAAAAAGACAGTTAGTCGGCAATTCTTTAAGCAGTCAACAGAAAGATGGCGCCAGATTCTGAGTCAATTAAGTTCTGAAAGAGTTCAGTGTGAATGTCCAAGTGTCCAAGTCTCTGGTGAAATAACCACTGTGGTGCCGGCCGCTGCCATCGACCAGCACTCCCAGATCATGTCCCTATGGTTTGATTGTTATTACCTCAGACTCCTCTGTCTTTGTGTCTCCCCTGGCTCCTACCAGTCGTCCCAGTCGCCCACCAATGTCTGCTGTTCTTCCCAGGCAACATCTCCACCTCTCCATGCTCCGCATTGTCCGTGGCTCTGCATAGACTCCTCATAGGTTCCAGACAGCCTCGGTGCAGCTTATTATATTCCCCCCGGCATCGGCATCGGCCTCTCTTCCTCTTTTGCCACAGTCTTTTCCTTCGGCACTCGCTGCTCCGGCTTCATGCATCAACCCCCAGTCCAATAGTCCCTCCGATGTCAGGCACCCCCACCATTCGGTGCCACAGCATCCCAGGACTGTCTGACTCAGTGGCTAAAATCCAGCTGTCTAGCTCAGTTCTCAGTTTTTATCCTCGCTCTCTTGACCTCATGTCTTCTTAGAAGTGCGACAGGCAGCAGGCAGCTTTGTTCTAAATAGCGGTTGCCATATTCTGAGCCCCAGCTGATCGATCTACAATATCTCCATGGCGAAAAGTAGTCAAAAAATGCCACAAAGAAGCAGGGCATAGGGATCTTCTTGAACAGGGAGTGCTCACCCTTCCGAGATTGTGAAATAGACCGCTGAAGGATAATATAGCTTATATTAGAGTAAATGGCAACAGAACAGAGAAGGTTAAAATTCAGAATGGAACTAAGCAGGGTTGTCCACTATCCCCAATGTTATTTGCATTGGCAATTGAGGTCTTAGCAAATAAAATTAGAAATGACAAGGAGTGGAGAGGTTACCAAATAGGAAAACTTGAATTAAAATTAAATCTTTTTGCAGATGATGCTATAGTATTGACTGAAACCCCAATTGAAATGATGAAAAGAATAATGATCTTACTCCAGGAATTCAAAGACCAATCGGGACTTAAGGTTAATATAGAGAAATCAGAGATAATTTGTCTAAATACAGGCCCTAAAGAGCAAATCGAAATACAAAAAGGGTCAGGATTGAAACTAGGATGTAAAAAAATGAAATATTTAGGAGTTTGGTTGTTTAAGAATCCTATTAAAATTGCGACGGTTAACTATAATTTAATATGGAAGAGACTTCAAAAGCAGATTAAAAATTGGAGGGAAAAAAGGTTGAGAAGAATTGCCAAGATTAGAGCCCTTAAAATGATGATAATACCAAAAATGATGTATTTATTTCAGGTTTTACCAGGTACCTTTCCTGGTGCAAAATTGAGAGAATGGGATAGTAAATTAAATTTTTGGATTGAAGGAAACAAAAGGCCTAGAATAAGAAAAAAATGGCTGTTTGCCCACGAGAAAGAGGGGTGGTAGGGTAGCCCGTGCTTAGAATTATATAGAGAAGCATTTCAAATAGAAAGATTAATGGAATTACAGCTATGGGGGGGGAAAGAAGTGGGTGAAGTTGGAAAAGGAAATTAATAATATAAATAATAAGGAGTTATTATTTAAAAAATTGAGTAAAATAGAAATCAATAACTTAACCGACCTGCTGAAAGCAGGTTTAGAAATATGGTCTAAATGGCAGGGGAAATGTGGAACTAGAAATTCAAAATTATCAACGTTACACGTATTGAATACAGGTAATGATGTTAACTTAACTAGAATTATAAAAGTATTAAATAGCAAAGGGATAATGAGAATTGAACAATTATATGAGAAGGATGGGAGAGTTAGTAGAACTCAGTTGGAATGGTGGCTCGGTCAACAGAAATGGCTGCAGATTAATGCAATAAGTAAATATTTAAATAAAAGTGAGAATAAAGAAGCTTTCTTGCGAGAAGAAAATTGTTTAGAAAAAATAATAAAAGAAAAGATTAATGATACAAAAGCTCAAGCTAGCAATATATACAGAATGTTATTGCAAGTGGAAGAGGAAGTAATAAAAAGTTTGACAAGATGCTGGCAAAATGATTTACAAATAGATGAAAGTGAAATGAAAGAAATAGTAGAAAATATACATAAGATTAAAAATACAAGAATTAAAGAGATGAGAAGGAAAATCTAACACAAATGGTATTATACACCAGCACAACTTGCACACTTCCAGGGGAAAGAGAAAGGTAATTGTTGGCATGGTTGCCAAAAGAAGGGAATTTTTATGCATATGTTCTGGGAGTGTGTAGAAATTCAGACATTTTGGAAGGAAGTGCAGAATGAAATTAATAAAATGTTAAATATTAATTGGATAATTACAAAAGAAATAGTGATTTTAATTAAACAAAGAGAACTAGGAGATTTTAAAGAAATAAAAAACGCAGCATTGGAAAGTGCTCAAGCAGTAGTGGTATTGGGTTGGAAAGTGTCTATAAAATGGACATTACAGAATTGGTACTGGTACATGGTGGATCACATACATTTTGAAATTATGGAAATAAAATTAAACAACTTTGATGAAAACAAACTGGAAAAGCTGATGGTACAATGGAATAAGGTGAAAGGTTATATGTTGAGTAGAATCTGTGATGTAAATGTGAAAAATAAACTGCAATCACTCTTCTAGTAATAACAAATGCAAAGTAGAGCCAAGGAAATATATATATATATATATATATATATATATATATATATATATATATATATATATATATATATATATATATATAAACTAGTAAATTCTGAACCCCTTGTAATGGGTGGTGGTGGTGATGGGGTTTTTTTGTCGGTTAGGTGATGGACACATGCACTGTGCACTGTTTTATGTTTGTCTTTATGTAACCACATTTATAAAAATCAATAAAAATATATTTTAAAAAAAAAAGATACACATGCACATACAAAACCATAAATAAATAAACATAAATGTCTTCTTAGAAGTGCGACAGGCAGCAGGCAGCAGGCAGCTTTGTTCTAAATAGCAGTTGCCATATTCTGAGCCCCAGCTGATTGATCTACAATATCTCCATGGCGAAAAGTAGTCAAAAAATGCCACAAAGAAGCAGGGCATAGGGATCTTCTTGAACAGGGAGTGCTCACCCTTCCGAGATTGTGAAATAGACCGCTGAACTAAGTACAAAAATCCCCTATATTTTTATGTTTTTGCCATAGTCCGGTGGAGCAGCAGTCTCCTTCCTCCTTCTTGCTGCCCCACCAGAACTGTTCATGTATTTCCAAGCATAGTCACTGGCCATGTTCAGATTTGGCAGAATTGTGATTCTACACAGAAACCCTTAATTGTGTCTTAGCTACAGGCTGTGACTCCACACAAGTGCTGTTGCTAATGCCTCAGCCACAGGTGGCTGTGAAGTTCTGCAGTTTAAAAACCCAGGCCTGCTTTTTTAAAAATAATATTATGATGATTATTTTATTTATTTGCAAAACATGTATAGGATAGTAGCAGTTTGTATGAACATAACATAATTAAAAGGAATGATAAAAGAAAACAAAAGGACAGTAGAACAGGGATGGTAAGCACAGTGGTGCATTTATGCATGCCTCTTACAGACCTCCTAGAAATGGGGAGAGGTCGACAGTAACAGTAGTGGGTTCCTACTGATGCGTCTAACTGCATGCAGCTCTGCAGCTCTGGCATGTTTCGGTGAGGTTTTTTGCTTCCGCACAGGCGTCCCCTGCAAGACTTTGCTACCTGCACAGGTACAGGAAGCAAAATTTTGCTCAAGTGTGCACTCGTGTGGCAGAGCTGCAGTACTGCGCACAATTAAGCATACCCAATTAAGGGCAGCCATTTGCAGCCCAATAGAATGCTCCAGTGTCGGGGAGCATGTACATGCACGTATGCACACACACGTCCTTCAGCTTCCTGCACATGTGCTGAGACTGAAGCACATGCATGTACCTTTTTTATTCATTTGTGTGCACCTGTGTACATGCCCGTGCATGTTCCCCTTGCACAATTTGCTTCTGTGCATGCACAGAAAGCAAAAAGGCACTGAAATGTCACATGCACGAGCGTCCCCTCATGAGTGTCTTTTTGCTTCCTAGGCATGCACAGAAAGCAAAAAAAGCAAAAAAAAATGAAGAAAAAAAATGGTGCCGCTTGATGGACCAGCACCGGAACAGTTGTGCACAAATTGCATAATCTGGTTGCTGCTACTGGTGCAAAGTCACCTATTGTATTGATAGGAATCCACCACTGGTTGGAATCCAGAAATGTGGTATGGAAGTGTGTGAGGTTCTAGCAGAGAAGAGAAATAATTAGAAGGGGAAGAAGGAAGGAAGAAGGAAGCTGCAAACAGGGATATATGTACATGTAAAACTGATGTCCAGATATTGAATTCCTGCAGGAAGGCATTGGACTGTGATTGTTAATAAACAAAGCTCCGCCTTCCTTCTAAGGACTTCTTTTAGCAGAGGGGTCTGCTCAAGACATTATGATGGCAAATGTCACCACCATGCAGATGGATCCATGTAAGAAGAAAAGCAAGAAAGACCAAAGCTTTTTGGAGCTCCTGAATGCAGGAATGTCTAGGTTAAAAAAATAGATTGCATTCCCACTTCAGAGATTTATAAACTGGAGAAGAAATGTGACAGGAAAACACTCAAAGCTATAGTTTTAAGATGGGCTATTCCCCTGATATCACCTGAAGAGGTCTCACTATATTAGGGGGAAGAAACTGGATGTCAGGGTTCCATGTAACACCCCCAACCAAGTAAGACTCCAAGGCAGGCATTTCCTCAAAGTTCCATTTTATTAGAGATATCATATTGGCACATTTGAGATCTGAAAGTCTTCCTGGTTTTCCTCACCCATAGGAAAGTCATTCCTTTCCCTTACACCCACATGTCCATCACATGGCCCAATCAGGTCACCATCCTAACTGGAGTTGTTCCCCAGTAATGTCTCTCCAGGTGGAGACTGAACGTCCTAGACTCTCAGGGAAAGAATGTTGCTAGGACTATGTAACTCGCCTCATTGCCACCCAACCCCTTTCCCATTTCCCACAGCCTGTCCACCCACCAAGTCTGGCAGCCCTGAAGATCTAAAGAAAATGATGGCCTCCATGGCTGACACTGGATGGTAAATTCCCTTCCTTGTAAAATGGGGATAGTGACAACAAAGGTTAATAAAGGGAGCCATCTCAGTGAAACCAATGCCCACATATTATTTAAGAGGTTTCACAAAATGCTCAGTAACTAAAGTGCTTCATTGCGACACTAATATATCACAACTCAAGTCAAGGGAGGTGATCTGTAGATCAATACATATGAAGGGTGCATTATATAAAAAAATCTCTAGTCTGTATAAATGTAGTGAATCATTAGCCAATCTTAACAGAAATACTTTGTATATTTTATTTACTTTTAGAAATTCTACCAAGGGAGTATTTAGTGCTCTCCAATCAGAATGATGCTCCCCACCACCACCACCTGATATATATACCTAATATTAGAAAAGCCAACCCAGCCTTCCAGTCCAAATCACCTCCAACTCAATGGGAAAAGAAAGAAAAAAAATCAATGACAGTTGGTATTGTCCCTGGGAGGCAAAACCCACAGCTACTCTACCTTGTCGGTGTTGAGTCTGAGCCTATTAACGCCCATCCAGACCCTGACAGTCTCCAGACACTGGCACATTACCTCCACCAGTTCTTGAGTGAAGCCAACCTATCACTTTCATAACTTGTTATGGTCTTAAAGTGAGTCAACTCACATGACAATTTTATGATCTTTTTGTACTGGCCTTTAAGCAAATTACTGTAGTCATTACATAAATCCATAGTTGTTAAGAGAAGCAATGATTCACTGTGGCCTGCCAAAAGCTGCTGGTTTTTGGCAAAACTGTCATAACACAGGGTCGTGTGACTGCAGGACATTGTAAATGACCATAAATGCAACCCAGTTGCCCAGTGACTCAAATGTGGTCCTGTCACAATTGGGGTGAGCAATGTTTGTAATTTCAAATCCAAGTTGTAAGTATCCCCTTTGAACTGAAGACTATCTGTAGTGTGGATTAAGTGTGTAGCAAGTATTGGTTTACTAGTTTAGACAAAAGTGGGAAATAATTGTCTACAAAGGAAATTTGTTATCTTTTCCACTAATAAGGGTAAATAGGAAGAGCAAGTTTGTCAACGCAGGTAAGATAATTTAATGTAAATTTATTTTCAGCATGTGAAGAACCAGATGAGATTGACTTTGGGGAAATTGTGAGCGCTGAGAAAGCCAAGTACCTGGAAAATGACCGAGTGCAATACAGGTGCAATCCTGGCTATGTCTTGGAAGGACCTGAATGGATTCAGTGTAAGAGACAAGAATGGACACCTCATCCACCAAAATGCTTGGGTAAGCCATCATGCTTTCTATGACTAATGTAGACCTGGAAGAAAATTCAAAATTTATCCAATAGGAGAATAGAGCTGCCATTTAAAAAGAAAACAACTGGAATTAGGATCAAGGTTTTACTGATGCCAAAACTGTCTTGGTGTCAGCTTTCTCTTTTGAAATTTGGAAAAACCAACAGTATTTAATTTTCCTGATTTACTTGAATGAGCAAGCAAATTTGTTGATATAATTAAAAAACATTCAATTAGAAGCTTGTGCTCACTTATCAGGAAATTGAGAAACTGGAATTCAACTACATATGGATATAATATCAATTGTTAATAAGGTAGGAAAGTGAATTCTGTTGCTATAATGTCCAGCCAATTAGAAATTGAGAAATTTTGCATCATATTTGAACAGAATATGTAACACTCCAGCCTTCTCAAATTTTGTTCCATTACAATTCAACCAACTCAAAATGAATTTGCAGAAGATTTTGAATTGGGCTCTTTGTTCTTAGTTTGAAAAAACTAACATCATCTGTTTGTTCATGCCCCTACAAGCCAGTGAAAAGTCTGTAGCAGAATCCAAACTTATTTACCATTAATATTGGTATCTATTTTAGTTTATTTCATATTGACCTGGAATTATCCTTTGTGATTTGTAAACAGGGTTGTGGAACAGAGGGAAACCAATGGATAAATTATCTCTCTTGACAAGATCTACCTCTCTTTCTGTTTTTTTTTTAGCGCCCTGCACTTTCACAAAACAACAGCTAGCAGCAAAGAACTTGTTTGTGTTTGGGAGTCAAAGAAAAGTTCGGTTTATTCAAAGTAATCAGAGTCTGCAGTTTCAGTGTAATGAAGGATATGTACTTGTGGTTCCATCAGTCAGAAAGTGTGTTGACGGTTATATGGATTTGCCTTTATGTATCTCTGGTAAGCATGATAACAATATGATTGATTTGTATGGGATTGTAACTGATTAAAATAATTTTAATATATTGAACATGAACATTTGTTTCTAAAGCTGCATTCTTTTAAAGCTGATTTAACCTTCATTGACATCATTCACATCTTGGCTGAGAATTTTAGTAGTTGGAATCTAAAACAAGAAACCTGACACACATCAGATTGGGGAAGGATTTTGTGGTATTTTTGAAAACCTCTAAATTGTGTCTAAGGTTCAATCCAAAAACTTGAACTTCAGATAAGAACTATAATTCCCTATATGTATAATATTGGTAGGCATAGGAACATGTTTCAAAAATTTCAAAGATTGTATAAAAATTGAAAACAAAAGAGGAGTCCACTCACTGATATTTCAAATCAATATTTTTATATAGAAAGTATAATTTATACAAGCTACATTCATGCCTGCGAGTTCATCTTGGCAGCTTCTCAGGGAAAGGAGTTAACAGATAACAGTCCAGCGGCTAAGCTGCTGCTGAAGATCAAAGCTAATTTTTTACATTCCTTTATGAGATAAAGATTCTTCAGTTTCACTGATTTACAGTTATAGCTTTCCAGACTCCCTGCAGACAGGGTACTTTTACTCCAAGGGTTTTAGCAGAGAAATAACAGTTGGCTAGCGTAACATGGCTGTAACCCCAAACCTCAAATGACTCCATGACATAATGTTGAAACTCCACTCTGAATTTCCCATGAGCCACCCTTAAATACCTATGGGGAGAGGTCAAAAATGCCCTAGAGTTAAAAAACTACAGACTATTTCCTTTTCCCATACAAGTATTCTTGTCTTTTTCTTAGTCTTCTAAAGCAGGCATCTAACAAAGGCTCATGATCCTCCTCCTCCTCCTCCTCCTCCTCCTCCTCCTCCTCCTCCTCCTCCTAGTCTGACCCTATTGTCATTGGCATATCTGCCATCCGAGTCCATCTCTCCCTCACTCTTACTCTCTGCATCAGCTGGCACAACCACTGGCCAGGGTACCAAGATGCCTCTGGCTCATCCTCCTCAGAATCTGTCGTTACCAGAGTTGGTCGAGGATCACTCACTACAAAAATAAGTTGATGTCATAACATTAAAGGAGCCCTATAATTAGTTGATGAAAAATCTCTTTTGTTTGAAATTGCTTGGATGACTTTATCATATAGTCATGTTAATATTGATCTGACTTGTGTTATGATTTATGATAATTAATAATTCCATAGATTTGGGTGATGAAGGATATTTTATTATTCCTTGTTTGAAGACATTTAACTTTCAGATTATTATAATTTTTGTAGTCCTACAAAAAAATTAGTCCAGAAGGTATTTTTTACATTTTACATTTTAACATCGTCACTCTGTCCTTTCATCATCATTTATAAGAGCCATGGTGGTGCAGTGATTAGAATTAGAATTATTATTATTATTTATTAGATTTGTATGTCGCTCCTCTCCGTAGACTCAGGGCGGCTCACAACAATAACAAAGACAATGTAAGAACAAATCTAATAATTTAAAAAACACTAAAACCCCCATTATTAAAAGCAAACATATACACAAGAATGCAGTACTGCAGGTTATATCTGCTGACTGCCCACTGCTAAAAGTTCAATTCTCACTTGATCACTTGACCTTCCATCCTTCCAAAGTCACTGAAGTGAGGATCCAGACTATTGGGAGCAATATGCTGACTCTGTAAAGTGCTTAGAGGGATTTTTAAAGCACTGTGAAGCAGTATATAAGTCTAAGTGCTATTTCTATTTATAGATGGAAGTCTAAATTTCGTGCCTTATCAATCTGATAGAAACATTTCTTCTAAGAAACATATTTATAAAATAATTGTAAAACGATGTAAATTGAAAAAAGCAGATAAATTATTAGCATGTTGTTTAAAACAAATGAAACAATAAAATATAAAGTATGAAATACTTACGTATGACAGCCTGAGAATTACTGATCCTGCATGTATTAATTTACTTTTTTCCCATTGGAATGAGAAATCATAAAATACTAATATTACTATGCAGTTATTTTATCATCTCAATCTGTGTGTAATAATTAATTTAACTAAATATTTTCCTTTAACTAAAGTTTATCCTTTTAATACTTTAAGTTTTTAATAGAGAGTGTTTATGTGTCTATAGTTTTCTATAGTTACATTAATAGAATTCTGCAATCCTAAAGTATATTCCTTTCCCACAATGCCCTTTACAGCCCTTGAAACTGGGAGGGTCTCTTCTCAACCATGTCCCTGTCTTTTCTTGGCAAAGGCTAATTCTTTTATCTGATGGTTCCCTTGGCTGCATTGGTTTTCCCTTTGTCTTGAGATCATTTCTACATACTATTACATCATATATTTCTGTAAAGATCTTGGTCAACATAGAGCACAATCGATGCTCTATGTATAGCAAAAAGAGAGAGAGGGAGAGAGAGAGAGAGAGAGAGAGAGATCATGAGCATTGGATGCATTTGGGCTCTATTGAGTGGCAGATTCTGAGTTTCTCAAATACAATAAATAAGTAATAATTTATGAAAAGATTCTACTTTAAAAATACTAATAATTTTAAACTATATTTTGGGCAATTGTTATTATAAGGAACGTCAGCAACAAATCAGCTGGGCTATTGGGTTTTTTTTCTATTTAATAGAAAGAGGAAAAAATTGCAGTGGTCCACCCAGGATTGAGAATGGAGACATTACTACTTTATCTGAGAAGCAGTATAAATCTGGCTCTTCAGTAGAATTTAGATGCCAAAACTACTATGCGATCCAAGGCGAGAAGAGATCTTTTTGTGACAATGGTACCTGGACAAAGGTGCCTGTTTGCCTTAGTAAGTAAGAAAGAAATTTTTCATTCAATTTTCATAAGCATTACTAATTATTAAAATTCACTAACTTTTTTCTCTCTTGCGTAAAGATCATTTTTTTAAAAAAAAAGTGTTTTATTTTTCTCCACCATTAAAAAAAAAATGCTTACAACATCATATACCTTCAATACAGCTTAAACAATTATCTTCTTAAATACAGTATTATTAAAAGAATATACATTCTATTATATCTTAACCAGTAATGGGTTCCTACTGGTACAACTAATTGTGCGCAGCTCCATGGCTCTGGTGCACAAGTTTACATTCGAGTGAAATTTTGCTTCCTGCACCCATGCAGGTAGCAAAATCTCACATGGGGATAAATGTATATGTGTTTTTCCACATGCACAGAAGCAAATATCCTCACCAAAATATACACACATGTGTTTCCCCGTGTGAGATTTTTCTACCTGCATAGTTACAGAAAACAAAATTTTGCTCAAATGCACGCTTGTGTTCCAGAGCTGCGGAACTGCACGCAATTAGCCATACCGCTAGGAACCCACTACTGCTCTTAACCTTCAGTATGTGTTTGCTTAAGTCCTCATCCAGATAAATCAATTATCTTTTAATTACATTTACCACTAATATTCCTTCATGTGTTTAATATAATATTTCTAACTTCTTAAATCCAAGCCATAGTATCTCCTTTTCATTCTTATTTAACTTCTTAGTAACTGAAAACGCTTAGCCAATAATAAAGCCACATTAAATTATATTGAAATTATCAATTCTCTACATGTAATTTCTGTTTAGTAACATATGTAATGGGGAGCAAATTCCCAAATGAACCATTCATTTTAATTCCATTCATTTTCATTTTAGCTTAACTTTCTCCTGGTGGCATAATACGTATTCACTAATTCTAAATTTCATCCAAATCCAAATCCATTTAATATCACTCAGATTACATATATTTATACACCTTATAACAATTGCTTTCATTATTGTCAATCTTTCTTCTGATAACCTAGAGATATTTACCAATTTTAAGCTTAATCAATTATATCAATTTATATCCCCTTGATGATACATTCCATTCAATTTATCTATATTTCTTCCTCTTATTTCATATAAATTCCTAACAGTCTTATGTTTTATCAATTATTATATTACTTACATTAGCTAATACCTATAATAATACCAAAAATAAAAACAAACATCAATTATTACATAATAATCAAATCCCAGCAATCCCTTTCATTTAAGCTTCCATGCCTTTACTTTACTTATACTGTAATCAAACTTTCTGCTAATAACATATAAATTTTAACAATTGTGTCCCCATTGCTTCCTCCAGCTGCTCCCACTGGTCAGGTCTGCCTTGGGCTTTCCTCCTTCCCGCAAGGGAACCGCAAGCTCCGTCTTCTGCCTTCACCTGTGTCTCCATTCACCACTGCCATCCTTGCCATTGCCTTGCCACTCCTTCTGCCACTCTCATCTGCCAGCAGTGTTCCCTCTAATTTTTTTCCAGTGTGGGCGGAAAGGTATAGTGTCTGAGTGGCAGTCCCTTTGGGACTGGGTGGCATAGAAGTCTAAATAAATAAATAAATAAATAAATAAATAAATAAATGAACGAACGAACGAATGAATAAATAAATAAATAAATAAATAAATAAATAAATAACCACCCACCCCTGCACAGACGGTCATCAGGCTGGCGGCTGGGCCGGCGGATTCACCCACCCTCTGCACGGATGGACATCAGGCTGGTGGCGGGGCCGGCAGATTTGCCCACCCCCCGCATGGACGGTCATCAGGCTGGTGGCGGGGCCAGCGGATTTGCCCACCCCCCACACGGATGGACATCAGGCTGGCAGCGGGGCCCGCAGATTTGTCCCCCGTCTCCCACATGGCTCAAGCCCTGTGCCGGCCAGCAAAGCTGGCTTTCCGGGAAAGCAGCACCTCCCCCCGCTGCCCAGGAAAGCGGTGCAGGAAAGCAGTGCATTTGAAAAGCACGCTGCTTTCCCAGAAAGCCAGCTATGCTGGCCGGCGCACTCTCCCTTTGGCTCTGCCTCCCGCTGCCGCCGCGCAGCTCACCTCAGTAGCCTTGATGTTTTGCTAGCCAGCACGGCGGTGGGGGAGGAGGCGGAGTTCAGGGTGGAGTAGGCCAATTCTAGGCCTGTCGCCCCCGGCTCCAGGGGGCAGCTCCCAGCACAGTTATATTTGATATATTTAATATTTTCAATAAAAAAGTGACTTTTGATTTGAAGAAAAATATTTCAGATGAAGTTTGTTAACAATTAAAAAATGTTTTCATTATATTTCTTATTTTTGAAGACACAGTGATGTGTTTTGATGTGCAAAGGAGATTTAGGTTTGTTTCAAAAAATATCTGAGGCCTAGTATAAATTGTATTGGGAAGTATACAAATATAAAATAAATGAATAAATGGCAATTATTAAGGAACAGTAAAAAAGAAAAAGGTAGTAAACATCAAAATTACTGGTATGTGATAATACATTTTAATATATATCTTGCAACTAAAACAATTCACTGCATCAAACGCATTTTAAAAATCTCAGTGTGTGTGTGTGTTTGATAGCATTTGCATAAAAATAATTATGCCTGTGCTCTAAATACTTTCACAATTGTATAACTCTATAGAAGTCTTAAAATATGACAATTCTCTAATTGTTGTCAGTGAAGCAGGGGTGGGTTCCTCCCAGTTCGGACCAGTTCCATAGAACCAGTAGTGACCCACTGATGATGTCACTGAACTGGATTGGTCAGTGCCGGTCCATAAAGACTGCCATCTTTTCCCCCATTTTTTTCTGATTTTTTTTTTCTTCTGGGCATGTGAAGAAGCTGAAATTCCAGCCTTGTGCATGTGGTCACCATCTTGAAGACGCCAGCCAGCAGTGAGATAAATTAGAACCCACTCTGCTTGGGTCCCCTCAACTGTTCAGTCCCAGATATGGTGATCCATGAGAGAATCCATAAAAACCACAATATGTTATAGGATGACAAAATGGCTTTCTCCTATTTACAGCTAGACACCATTTCCCTCCCCTCCTTCCCATTTTTATTTGGTTTCCCTTCCACCCTGAAAGCAAAAAGAAGCAAAGGGTGGGGAGAAGAATAACTCAGACTATTGCTATGATTTTCTGCTCCTGCTTTCTGCTCTTTCTGAGAGAATTGCCATAAAAATCTTGTAATCTGCGTTTAGTAAGGATATTGGTCTGTAGTTTCTTATTTTTTGTTTATCCAGGCCTTCCTTAGGTATCATTGTGATGTATGATTCCCTCCAAGTATTCGGGATTTTAGCTTGTTCCAGGATTTCATTGTAAGTTTCTAGTAATATAGGTTCGAATAATTATTTATTATGTTTGTAAAATTCTCCTGGAAGTCCGTCTGGTCCTGGTGTTTTATTATTTTTTTGTTTTTTTAAGGCCAATTGAATTTCCTGTAGAGTTATTTTCATGTTTAAAAGTTGTTTGTCTGGCTCTTCTATCTTTAGTATATTATTCTCATTTATATATTTGGCAATTTTTGTACTTTCTACTGATTCCTCTTTATATAAATTTTGATAATAATCTTTCACTATTTCTTTTTCTGCTGTTCATCGTATTGTAATATTCCGTTTTTATCTTCTAAGTGATAGATTAGTTTATCGCTTTTCGCTTTTTAAATTTTTTTGCGAAAGCCATCTGCCCGGTTTGTTAGCCGATTCAAAGTGTTTTTGTTTTGAATATTTTATATCTTTGGCAAGTTCTTGTTGTTCTAAAGTGTTTATTTTGTATTTAGTTTCTCTTAGTAAGTTTATTGTTTGATTATTTGTGGGGTCTTGTTGGAGGATTTTTTCCAAATTTACTATTCTATTTGTGTGGTAATTGTGTTCTGCTCTTTCTTCCTTTGATTTTTTGGCTGCATATGATATTGTTATTCCTCTCGTGTATGCCTTCAGTGTGTCCCATAGTATTTGTGTTGTAGTGGGTTGTTTCCTATTTTCTTCTAAAAATAATTTTATTTCTCTGTTAATCATCTTTATATATTTCTCATCGTGTAATAAATTTGTGTTCAATGACCATCTCTTATAATCTTTTTTTGTTCCTTGCCAAATTATAGTAATCAGATTATGATCTGCCCACGTGTTAGGTTCTATTTCCAGGGATTTTATTGATTTATGTAATCTTTTGCTTAGCCAAACCATATCTATTCTTGATAGTGAGTTGTGTGGTCCAGAGTGGAAGGTAAATTGTTTGTCCTTTGGATGTCTCAATCTCCACATATCTGTTAAATCTAATTCTTCAGTCATTTTATTAAACGTATTTGGTAATGTAGGTCTTTTCAGTTTACTTTTTTCCCCTGTTTTGTGGTCCATTTTTGGGTCTACAATTCCGTTGTAATCTCCTACCATACAAATGTTTATATAGTTAGTTTCAAGCAAAATTTGATGTATATTTTTATAAAATTGTTTTAACTCTTGATTCGGGGCGTATATGTTCACCAGTAATATTTTTTCCCCTAATATTTCAATTTCCGTCATTGTATATCTTCCTTTGGGATCCGTTTTAATTTCTTTTGGTTTTAGTTCTTTCTTCACATATGTGGCCACTCCCCTTTTTTTCCCATTTTCGTCTAATGAGGCATGTAATTCCCCTAATTTTGTATATTCTAAGAATTTCTTATGTGCTAATTTTCAGAGGGTGTTATATATTCTTAAACTTGCAAAAAGGCAAGAAAATCAATTGAGCACCTGTCATGTTCTCTACGCAACATATAATCAAGCACAAAATTCACTTCAGGTTAAAAAGCAAAAACTGCTGAAAGACACAAAGTGCTCACATAGTGTCTACAGTGTAGGTAGCCACAACTACAGCACAATCCTGAAAAACTATGTATATGTGTTCAGGTGCTAGAATCATGAAAGGACCTGCAAGACCAAATTTTCTAATGTGACCCACTAACCTGGTTAAAAAGCAACGAACCCTGTTTGCCAAAATCATTAGCGTGAAGCAGTGAGAGCTTATTTATAGCAAGTCATTATTTGCTTCCTGCATATGGATGTACCTCAGACTCATGAGAAAAGAATAGTGAGACTAATAATATCCACTCTTTGATTCCACAGAGACATGCTTAAAGCCATCTGAACGTGATTTTACCTTCAACACAACTAAATCTGTTTTTCTTCCTGGAGATGAACTTCACTATGAATGTAAAGAGGGGTTTGAAATTACAAAAAATACCATTGATGAAACCATAGTGTGCACTGAGAAAGGATGGGAACCTGCTCCTAGCTGTGTGTGTAAGTTAATGAAACATCAGTTTAAGAATCCAATTGTTTAAATCAATTCTTCAAGAATGTTTTCCTGATGATTTCCATAATGTTGCATTTATATTTAGGTATACTTAAAAGTATTGTAATCCTAAATTATTTTCCAGAAACTGGATTTTTAAATATAAATTTAAAAAGTTAGAATAATTAAATTGTTTCTTTAATTTTCTTCCCTGTTTATCCAGTAATTTCTAAATATTAGCTATAACCTTTTCAATAATAATCTATTTATCATATATTCACAGATGTTAAATAAATAACATAAAATAATATAAACAACAAGAAGGATAACCATATTTCATTATAATCATTCATCCATAGTTTATGTCTGAGAGAGCCAGCAAGGTACAGTGGTACTAGACTAAATGCAGGGAAATCCAGTTTTAAGTCCTCCGCTCAATTCAGAAAGCAGCTGGCTCTATTTCCCAAACACAAGGTCATCTGAAGCTATGTGCAGCTTTCTCAACCACATTTCCAAACCAAGGTTAAATACTGGACTAAAATTGTCCAGTATTAAGCAGTGCCTAAGATCTCATACAGGCTTCTTTAATGAGCCAGAAGGGACATGGATCTATAGAGGAGATGGCTGAACTCCCATACGTAAGTACCTAGTCCACTTTGTCAGGTGCAACAGTTCAAACTGCTCCCAAATTGGATTCCTTCCCAGACAACTGCTCTCGACCTGCAACAAGGCTGGCATTTAACTATGAACTTATATGAGCATATTTTTTCCTAACAGATTATGAACAAATTCCTCTATGTTTCTACAAAACAATTTTCAAACCCCATTTATTCAAAAGGTCTTGTGCCACTCTAAACAGGACCATGGAGCAACTATTAGTGCATGCAGTAGGGGTACAGAAGGATTCATCATCCTTACTGTCACATGATAGATCTTAATAGAGCTCTAACCCATATTTAGTCAAGTTTATCTTTTTTTGAGTGCCAGCAATACTCTAGACACTTCTTTTGTCCTTTCATCTCCCTCAGCTTTTTCATAAGCCATGGGAAATGGAAGGATTCCCAAGAGGAGATATTGCATGGTTGCCATCTACCTCAGTCCCTCTCTTATTTCAACCAGTGACTAAGTCTTTGGATGGACCATAAAACAGATGAGCAGGAACAACTACCCAGCTCCCCTGAAACCTATGAATCCATCATCTAAGACAGACCAATCTAATGGACCCATAGAGACACTAGATAATCCCATAATAATCAGTGTGTATTTTAAGACACTGGAAGCTCTCCCAATTCCAGATCACACAGCCAGTTCCCCAAAGGAAACTAGATCTGGAGCTTGATCATTATTCCATGTTGGGCTCTGGATCAGGAATCACCAACAATTCAGACCGCCAGGACAACTAAATTCATAATTTTAAATCCTGCTGACCATGAATATGATCTGCCTAACGACCACCTGGGTGGGCGTGGCCAACTTAATGTCACTCACATCAAGAGGCACCTCACCAGCCAATATTACCCCCTCCCCTCCCAGCCACTCTTCGCCTGCCCATCCAACAGAAAACAGTTGTTGGAGCTAAGCCGCCACCACAAGAAAAATCTGGCGAAACAGCTGGCTCAGTTCAAATTGGATCTGGCTGAGAAGGAGGCTCAGCAGAAGCACCTCACTGAAGACTACAAGCATAGGCTTTCCAAGCAGAAGGAAGACCTGCAGATGTGCAAGGCCAGATACCGGCACCTGGAGGTTCAGTGGGATGAGATGCTCAGCCAGTTCCCTCCAGCCTTCATCCAAAGCTCTGCACCAGGAGACTGAAGCAGACCCCAAGTCAGAATTTCTGTTCCTCTCCAATCTGGAAAAAAAGGGGGAGACTCTCTGCAGCAACACAAGCATTCATTGCACATATCTATCCCAGAGGACCCCTGATTTAGTGCAATAAAAAAAATTCAAATAATTTTTTTGGGGGTACACGAAAATTTGCTCATGGACCACCAGTGCTCCATGGATCTTTAGTTGGTGACCCTTGGTCTGGAAGATCTGAGATAAGCCCATGACCATCAAGATAGGCATGAAGTCCTGAGTCATTTTATCCCACATTCAGAGAAGGCAAATTGAAGTCTTCTGAAGTCTGGAGAATCACACTTTCATCCTAGAAATGGAATGAAGGAGCTCAAGTAGGGAAGTTATTGTACAAGCAGGAACAATCCCCGTTAATCCCTAGAGTGCAATATAATGAACAGGGTCTCACATCCGGTGATCTGTAGAGTAGTGCCTTCAGAAGCCATAAGGGATTCCTGGATGACAATCACCACCACTATTTCATTCCAGTATAATACTGGGAAACTCTGAGGAATATATAGTAGAACTCATATTGCATTTAAAGAATATAAAATCATGTTTATTTTATATATAAACATCAGTGTCTTAAACTGTCTGACAAGTAGTTTCATTCTGAAGTAACTTTATTCTATTTTATTCAACATTTGTATAGCTATAGTATGTGAAATTCCATTTTTGGAAAATGGCGCAATTGAACCACGAGAGGACGTATTTCACAATAAAGCGGTGGTACATTTTAAATGTAACAAAGGATTTACAAGAGTTGGCTCTAAATCTGCACAATGTTATCATTTTGGTTGGTTTCCACAGCCTGCAATATGTAAAGGTAAAAATGGGCAATTTAAGAATTATTACTGTATTTTAGATGAGAAGAGGAAAATTAGGGAATATGTTCTGTTTTCTAGATTGTGTGAGGAATGCTAATCAGTGGGTAGTAAACATATTTCTCTTAGCAGGATGTATTGAATAGGTCTCTTTCACATCTTCATTTATACAACATACAACAGAACTGTATTCTTAAATTGTGGAAAGATAATGTTTATAAGAATAGCAATATTAATAGTTTTATACGTTTGCAGAAGAGACAGAGTAACGACACGGACACAAGAGCTGGATTTAAAACTGGGTCATTTTATTTAAATAAATTAGCATAATTTATGCAACTGAATTATCATAATTAACATACCTAAACTATGACCCAAACAATGGACCTGCAGGGTCAAACAAATGATTCCGGGGCGGAAAATGACATCACATAAACTTCCTGGGCAACATGTGGGCATAGCTCCATGCTAGTCCAGGTGAGGGACCCTCCCTCACCTGAGACCCTGCCATGCACTTGCATGAGGGGGGTCCCGCCGGCTAACCCCTAACAGGGGACTTAAAGGTGCAGGACCCAAAGACAGGTTCCCCCCAACTGCTCAGGTCGCCAAAACCACAAGCTTGGAGAGAACCTGTCAATCATCCCCAAAGATGCCCAACGGAGAACACGCAGTTGCTAAACCACCACCCAGTTTTCCGCCCCTAACCTGCCTACCCAAATGACCAAAGGTAAGCCTATTAGCCTGAAAAGATGCAAGCACCCCCTAACCGCTTATCCTTCTCCCCAGTGTGGAATGGGCGAAAAAACGGCCTGGCTAAGAGGCCAGGCCATAAAAAATTCCCATTCGACCCCATAGGGCGACCCAGAATTTCACACTGCAAAATAGGGAGGGCGGGCGGGTGTCTGCTGTTTGACGAAGTCCGGGCAAAAAGGCCGATCCCGGGCCTGCACGCCCTTATATAGGGCCAGCAAGCCCCGCCCGGACACGTCAGCAATCAGGCCACCCTGGCCTGACTCTCGGCCGAAGTCTCGCAATCTCGCGAGACCTCGGCCGAGATCCAAAATGGCGGCTGCCAGGAGTCCAGTGTCTGCCCAACCCTCCTGCAAACGGAGTCAGTGGGTAAGTCCGCTGGCGCTATTGCAGAAGAGACGGAGTAACGACACGGACACAAGAGCTGGATTTAAAACTGGGTCATTTTATTTAAATAAATTAGCATAATTTATGCAACTGAATCAGCATAATTAACATACCTAAACTATGACCCAAACAATGGACCTGCAGGGTCAAACAAATGCTTCCGGGGCGGAAAATGACGTCACATAAACTTCCTGGGCAACATATGGGCGTAGCTCCATGCTAGTCCAGGTGAGGGACCCCTCCCTCACCTGAGACCCTGCCATGCACTTGCATGAGGGGGGTCCCGCCGGCTAACCCCTAACAGGGGACTTAAAGGTGCGGAACCCAAATACAGGTTCCCCCCAACTGCTCAGGTCGCCAAAACCACAAGCTTGGAGAGAACCTGTCAATCATCACCAAAGATGCCCAACGGAGAACACGCAGTTGCTAAACCACCACCCAGTTTTCCACCCCTAACCTGCCACGGAGCGGGGGTCAGATCTCTATCTTGGCCCCCCGACTCCCCCGTCTAACCGCGCCAGCTCACGCAGAGACCGCTGCAGGACCTGTAAGAAAATGGCGTTCACCTGTTCTGACAGGTGAACACCGACAGCCCGGTAAAGCCGAGGCTGATCTATAGGGATGTGGGAATGGGCCACTACTACCTGACCTAAATCCCTGACTGCCTTACCCAGGGCCTAGTTAGCTCCCCGCTAACCCGGTGAATGGCCCTAAGGGAAATGGCGACCCACAAATGATCCCCGGGAGGATCGAAGACCACACCACTTGCATGGTGGGCCACACGTGCGAAGCCACCGCAGTCTTTGCGAGCCTGGCAGATCAATGACTGACCTCCAAGCAGGCCCAGGTCATTGCCATCGAGGAGCAAGACCAGCCACCTGGGTGCAGCAATGGGATGCCTCCCTCCCAGCACAACCTGGGCGCAGCAATGGGATGCCGCCCTCCCAGTACCACCTGGGCACAGCAATGGAATGCCGCCCTCCCAGAACCACCTGGGCGCAGCAATGGAATGCCGTCCTCCCAGTACCACCTGGGCGCAGCAATGGGATGCCGCCCTCCCAGCACCACCTGGGCGCAGCAATGGGATGCCGCCCTCCCAGCCATAGCGGTAGAAACACCCTTCCCACCGCACACCCCTCCTCCCCAGCCAGACAACAATGGCCCAGCCGCCAACGACGGCTGGGTCCCCCCGGCGGTACTCTGTTGCTGAGTGGTCAGACCAAATCGCTCTATGACCCAAAGCAACACCTTCGGTCACGTCCTGGCGGGGTTAAATGGAAGAGGGCCAAACGTGAACCTGGCCTAATATCTGACCGCCATCGGTCGACGTCCCCAAATCCTCCATATCGAGAAACGCCGTTACCGCACTAGTGACAGCGCCGATACGGAACAAAGCATTCCCTAGCCGGCGGGATCCATACTTGGCCTGGCCAAACCCTGTACACTAGAACCCAGCTAGACTAAAGCAATGCAATGGAAGGCGCGGAGTGACTTGTCAGCCTGTGATAAGGCCCTGGCCTTGCTAACCCATAGGGCACCCACAAAACATGACACAAGTCGCTGCCCTAAAAAGACGGGCCTCGTACAAAGAGGCACACAGCCTGTCCAAGCTGACTAATCAGTGACAGCTGCTGCACCATCAGGGCCCGACGAGCATCAGAAGGGGACCCCTGTCGCTCCCTCGCCCAGCTTTCCCACATCTTCCGAATGCGGAAGTCACCAGAAAAATCAATAAACCCCCCCGCCTTGGACAGAAAAAGCGAGGCCGGCTGACCTGGACCTAATAGTCCTAACTGAAAGGCCACACAGCCTAAGCTGGACACAAAATACGGCCAGGCATACAACTGGGGCAGGCCAACTATAGGGGTAACCCTTATCCCACCTGAAATCCCCAACTCTTTACCTGCCTGCTGCTAAGCCCCCAGAGTGCCTGTGCACCCCTTAGAGAGCCATAGCCCAGCAGTCCTCTACTCTCCACTGCTCGGGAGCCCACCCAGGCTCCAAAGGTGGTCGGGAAAAGCCTCTGACGACGCACGTGCCCATGGGGCCAGGGTCCGAAACCTGCACAACTGACCACAGGACAAGGCATCCGCAATCCCGTTATCTAACCCGGGGACATGTCTAGCCAAAAACAAAGCATTTAGGGACAGAGACCTGTGCACAAAATGGCGGACAAGCCGCATAACCCTGTCACTCTTAGAGGACAGGGCGTTCACCACATGGACAACCGCTAGGTTGTTGCACCAAAAGTGCACAGTCTTGTCCCTAAATTGCTCCCCCCAAAGCTCTAAGGCCACAACCAAGGGGAAGAGCTCTAAAAAGGTCAAGTCCTTCACCAGGGGGGAGGCCCTCCATTCTGGAGGCCAAGCAGACCAGCACCACTGGTCACATAACACAACCCCAAAGCCACAAGTCCCCGCTGCATCAGAACACAACTGCAGCTCAGCTTCCAAAAGAAGCTCGTGCCTCCAAAATGACAACCCATTAAAACGTTCTAAGAAGCCCTGACCCCTGCGCATAAGCGGGTACGATGATCAGGCAAACGTAGCCCCTTCATCGCACTGTACAGCCTCCTAGAAAAAGCGCGACCAGGCCCAACGACCCGGCAGGCAAAATTAAGAATCTACGCTAATTCCTGGAGCTGCCGAAGAGTGACCTTCCTGCAGCCCAGAACCATATCGAGCTTACCCCGAATCTTAACCAACTTATCCAGGGGCAATCTAGAAGATTGCTCCTCCGAGTCCAATTCAATACCCAGAAAGGTAATCTTGGTGGCAGGGCCCTCAGTCTTCTTGGAGACCAAAGGCACCCCCAGATGAGCACAAAAGAAGTCCTGCATTAGAGCCGAACATTGCTCCGAACGCGCAGGCCCCGCCATCAAGAAATCATCAAGGTAGTGAACGACCGAACCCCGACCACTGCGCCTCCTGAGCGCCCACTCCAAGAAGGTGCTAAAGCTCTCAAACAGAGAGCATGAAACAGAGCAACCCATAGGTAAAGCTCTGTCTACATAAAAACCACCTTCAAAGTGGAAGCCCAAGAGCACAAAGTCGTCGGGGTGTATGGGGAGGAGCCGGAATGCCGACTTAATGTCGCATTTACCCATAAGGGCTCCAACCCCACACTTCCTAACCATGGTCACGGCCGCATCAAAGTATGCGTACCAGACTGAACACAGTTCGTCAGGAATGAAGTCATTCACTGACTCCAATTTCGGAAAAGACAAATGGTGAATCAACCTAAATTCACCACTCGCCTTTTTGGGGACCACAACTAAGGGGGACACCCTAAGATTCGGGAAGGGCGGCTCTGGGAAAGGCCCCAGGACCCTGCCCTCGGCCACTTCCTTCCGGATCTTTTCCCTAACGGTGTCCTCATGTCCAACAACCGATCTAAGATTGCTGGACATGAAGGCTTTCCTAACCCACACGTAAGGGATCCTAAAACCCCCAGAAAAACCTAGCAAGAGAGCATCCGCTCTCGAGCGAGGGTGGTAGTCCTTCAACCAACCCTTTAAAGCCTGAAGATTAATTGGGCTGGGCCCCTTTACCCCCAGCAGGAGGGGGCTGCTTTGCTGGACCCTCCTTTTTTGTCCCCCCCTTTGTTGGGCGGGGGCACACTGGCATGGCATGGGTGCCCCCGCTGTTCCCGCACGCATGTGTGTATTTGCAAAAGGGGCAAAAACAAACCCCTCTTGTGGCAAACCCATGACATGCAGGGGAGGAACCCCTCCCTGCACCCCCCGTGGCAGCCTTAGCCGGGGTAGAAGCCGTGGCTCCTCATCCATGTAGTGCCCACTGTCTGTCCTGTCGCAACCCTCCTTACCGGACATGTAGGTCGCCTGAAACCAAAGGTCAGGCACCACCATGTCCCAGGGCAGCGTGGGGTAAAATGCCCCCAGCATCCTAAACCCCTTGTCATAATGCCTCCATATGGTGCCTTTATACTCAAAATGGGCCCTCGCTATGAGATCAAAGTATTTGAGCATGGCAGCGGCTCTGGCTGGCTGCCAGGGAATCACCACCGAGGCATAGGTCAAGGAAGCGTACAGCCAAGAGCTGAAACACTTGCTGACCTTGGTTTTCTTGGGCTCCTCCCCAGGCACTACATCTTTTCCCTGCTGAGGGACCTCCTGATTTAAAAAGGAAAAAAGGTCCACGTCATCCCCTTTCCAAATTGCCTCCTTAACCAACGGGTGCAAGTGAAACCCCAGGGGAGTGGCTGGCAAACCGCACAATATAGCCCCTGCCCTGAGACTAGCGAAAGGGTCCCATAC
This sequence comes from Erythrolamprus reginae, assembly GCF_031021105.1. NCBI lineage: Eukaryota > Metazoa > Chordata > Lepidosauria > Squamata > Dipsadidae > Erythrolamprus > Erythrolamprus reginae. Next base: position 110,946,632 of record NC_091952.1, on the reverse strand, counting down.
GGTGGAAGTCCCCCTCCCCAGGAACCCCGACGGGTAAGGCAATAAAGGAGGTGGTGGCATGACGGCCGGGGCAGGCAAAACCCAGGCCCCCACCCCCGTCGTCCCGGGCCCTAATGGAAAAGCCACCCCGGGGGGCAGAGCCACCGGGGCGAGTGCCGGTGGGGACCACACCTGATTACAGGTGCCCGCCGGAGACCCAAAAAGATTGGCCCCACTCGCAAAACCCAGCGGGACAAAGGCCTGACCGGGCGGAGGGGGAATAGAAAGAGATGTCGTGTGTGGTGTGATCTCACCTGCCCCGAAAGGGGGAGAAGACATCCAAGGAAGCCCCGGGATTCCGGGACCCGGCGTCGATGTCATCTGCCCAGGCTTGGCCCTCTGCCCCGACTGGGCTGCAGCATCCTCCGGATCCTGTCCCAGGGCCGCCAACGCGGAGGCACCCCCTGTGCCGGACCCGGACCTCCACCGCTCCAAGTCATCCAGGCGCTCGTGGACCCTGGCCCAGTAGAGGGAAGAAGACATATCCGGTTGGGCACCAGGTGATGCCCGACCGATTCCCTCTTGTGGGACCTCCAGGGGGCCCCCTCCATATCAGTCCTGGCCCGAGCCAAAGGCCTCGCCACCCTCCTGGGCCCAGCAACCGGCTGGGCTGGTGTGGCCAAAGCCTTGCGCTTCCTAGGGCCCATTAATACTAAATTGGGCAATCAAAACCCCTCGATTTATATATATTTATTTTGATTAAACCAAATGGAGGCTGGCGCCCAAGCAAAGCCACCAGCCTCACAAAACACAGCTACTGCTTCCTCCGAAGAGCGGGCCGTGAAGCAGCAATGACGCTGCCAAACTAGGGGGCCCAGTGACCACTGTGCGGGGGCTGACCCAGCCCGACCCGCCACCCCTGCGCCCGAGGATGTGGCCGCACACCAACAAACAGCGAGCCCAGTCTCCGGCCCGCTGCTCAATCCCCCCCCCACGCTCCTGAGGAAAAGCAAGGACGATCCCCCCCACGATCCCGGGAGAGGCAAACCGGAGCGGCAAATGGCTAAAATGCCGGTTCCACTAAGAAGAAGCGGCTCCTTCTGCAATGAAGAGCCTTCTCGCCGACCAGCAATGAGGCCACAAAATGGCGGCCGCAACACGAGGCCGCCCAAAATGGCTGACGCAAGCACACCCAGCCGAGTGTCTGCTGTCTGACGAAATCCGGGCAAAAAGGCCGATCCTGGGCCTGCACGCCCTTATATAGGGCCGGCAAGCCCCGCCCGGATACGTCAGCAATCAGGCCACCCTGGCCTGACTCTTGGCCGAAGTCTTGCAATCTTGCGAGACCTTGGCCGAGATCCAAAATGGCGGGTGCCAGGAGTCCGGTGTCTGCCTGACCCTCCTGCAAACGGCGTCGGCGGGTAAGTCCGCCGGCGCTATTTTTTATATTTTAGAGGCAATAGGATTATTTCTTTTTTATTATATTAAAAGGACTTTTGAGTACTTTTAATATAGCCAAGCACAAAAAGAAGTCAGCTAGCAGAATTACAAATCTATTGTAATAGGGAGAGGGACGGCATATAAATCCAATAAATAAATAAATAAAATATTGAACTGAACACCTACATAAAACCAGATATGTATATTGCAAAAAGAAAGAAATGGCAATTCTCCTGTATTGACAAATAACAGCTGTATTTGAAGTCCATTTCTTTATTGTGATCATTGAACAACGTACATTTTTATAGAACTTTATAACAGATTACAACAGTAAAGATATAAACTGAAAAAGAAAAATAGAAAGTACAGAAAATAATGAAAAAAGAAACAGATATTGAAAAGAAAAATGTTAAGAATATGATAATGAAAAATATATAAAGAAACAACCAAATAAGAGAGTTAGAAAGGAACTTGGAGGTCTTCTGGTATAATCCCTTGCTCAAGAAGAAGCATACAACAAGAAAAAAACCGCAATCAATAATAATAAAAACATTCGATTAACATCTTCTAAGAAAATAAAATGATGGTAAGAAACTCGCAATTTGGGAAATCTGGTTCTTCTGACCCAAAGACACAAGGAAAAATCTTAGCTGCTTTTCTAAAGATGTTTAAAGTGGTGACCAATTCTTGAGGGGAAATGTTTGAAAAAGACTGATGTATCCATCAGAAAAGAACATAACCTGGGTGCCATAAGAGAACATTTTTCATTGAGGAAATCAGATCAATATGTACACTTGGGAGGAGTTGGCCCTGCAAGTAGACAATTCTTTCCCATGTTGGTCTTTACAGATGGTAACCAGCACCTTCAATTGCACCTTGAATCTATTGGGAGCCATGACAGCGACTTATGTAATTACCCTCATCATTGCATTCGGGTCCAAGTGAACTTTCAAGAATTTTAATTGTCCCATTGCAATAATTCAATCTAGGGGTGACTAAGGCATTAATTGCTGTGAGAAGTTTCCCTATAAAAATTAAAAAGATTGACCTTTATAGAGGGAAGAGCTGCTACTAAATTAGTGAGGAAATAAAAATTGCAAAAGCCCAAATGAGGGGAAGACATTTAAATCTGCAAGTTTGCTATATAAAATATTAATAAAATGTATTTTAACCTTCTATGATGTCTATTTCTTGGTTTGAGTCAAGATCAAACACAATAGATATGCAAGATAAAGTTTTGCAAAGCTCCCCAGCCACAGTTGCCACTTGCTCTTCAAACATGAGCCATATGTGTAAGACGTTTGAACTGAACACAAGCAAAGAGTCAAGGTTGACATTTTTCCAGATTTAAGGCTGATAAAGCCAATAACCATAGCCACTTGATTTTGTTTAGTCTGGACCTAAAGTCTGTTCTTCCTCACTGAGACCCTCACAACCGTCTGGATACTGTGACAGGATGGTGATGGTGACAGTATCTATACTTGAACAATTAGCAAGGGAAATGTACAATTTGGTATAATTAAAATAAGATAATAATGCACAGAAATTGGTAAAGGATCTCCCTGAACAGTTTCATACAAATGTTTAGAATGGGATGGGACTAAGTCTTTAGTCACCCCACAAAGCAATAGGTTCAGACTGCACTGCTCCATCCTACATTGGGTGGAAGCAGCTCTGGAATAAGAAGAAACACTCAATAAGTGCCACACTTCCCAAGCTCCTAAACTCATCCAGAATGTTACAGTAATTGAAGTTATGAATGATTTCTTTTCTTTCAGCCATGGATGACTCAACAATAAAACCTTCCGGTACTTATTTTTGAATTTTCTTCAGTATTTAATCTGAAGGAGAAAGTTTTCTTTTCTCTGACATTCATTCATTCATTCATTCATTCATTCATTCATTCATTCATTCATTCATTCACTCACTCACTCACTCACTCACTCACTCACTCACTCACTCACTTAGTTACTTACTTATTGGAATTATATGCCACCCCTCTCTGAGGACTCTTTAGACAATTGGGCCTCTTGAGATTTCTTCTAGGCATTTAAGATAAATGTTTGGCCATGTTCAGCATTACTTTTCTTAAAATGGAGCACTTTCCTCAACTTTCTAATACTTTCATTCATTGTTTATTCCCATGTTTATTCATTCAGTTCCCCCTTGTTGTTTAGTACCAAGTCAGGAGAGTTGATCCTCTTCTAACTTTTCACATGCTTTGAAGAAGACAATTATTGAAAACGTACTTGAAGAGTATTTCTAGCTATTAATACAACTTCACATGTGTTTGCAAGATTTGCAAACTTAATCCACATCTTTTTGCATCTTTTTGAGGGTAAGGGAGGAAATAAGTATCATATAACAATAGTGGACACAAAAATCTATTTATTTATGTTTTTAAGGCTATTTCTAATGTATACTCTTAGACCTATATTGACATTTTTAACAAACATTACCTACTGCTGTTCTTCTACTGGTTGTTGTAATAGTTGCAATAACAATAGTAATGAAGCATATCCGTATGGGACCTGAATAGACACTCAAAATAAAAATGATATTCTCTTTTTTTCTAGAAAATGTTAAACATTGTCTGGCATTACCAATCATTCCACATAGCACAATTACTGCTGAACGTAAAGCAGTTTTTGAGCATGGTGATCTATTGGAAGTTCAGTGTGATATCTCATTTGCACTATATGGATCAAAAGTCATAGAGTGTGTGGATGGTGAATGGACACCCTTACCAACATGCATAGGTAAGAAGCAGCTACCTGAAAGATGTGTTCACAAGAAGAAATATGAGCAAACAGACTTGTAAATGTAACACGGTAGTTTCCTGTACTTATCTGGGAGGGGGAGTGGCGGAGAGAGTGTTCCATGGTGTGCAAACTGGAATCTTCCTTTAAAACAGATTCCAATACATTAGAAGAGAATGGAAGGGGTTACTTTCCAGTGTTTAAGTAACAGAATTATAGAGGAATTAAATTATATTCTGATTTATTGTAATAATCTCATGAATCATGAATATATTCCTGTACTTAATTCTAACACTGGAGTCTTTCTTCCTCACAACAGGAAGTAGAAATTGAGAGTTGTCCTCCTCTTTGTAGCATTTCCATGGCTCCATGAGAACAAATGGTAAAATCAGACATTTTTAGAAGTAGCATGATATTCGGAAAATTTCTGGTATTTCCAAAAATGTATTGGAAATGTGGGCTTAATGTAGCTAGCTGGTTCACCAAATCACACTAGAAGTACCATAACAGGTTTAAGACTTCAATGTTGAAAATTAAATGATAACTTGCAGCAATTTATTCAAATATTTAGCAATAAAAATATTTACGTTATGGTAATACAGTTGTACCGGAACCAGCAGGAAGGATGTGGATGTTACAGCCAGTTAACATGTTCCATTGGAAAATGCAATTTATGACACACCTTGGGGGAAGACAGGGTCAGGAGGGTCTGTAAATTACATGTGGTCAGAGCTGATTCTCTGTGAAGTTTCTGAAAGATGCCCTAATTAATTCATGAGTCTCGAGCAAAGTTTCAAAAGAAATCCAGTCATTTATTAAAAGCAATATTCCAGCAATTACTCCAGTGAAGTCAGCTTTGACCCCATGTAATTTATGGGTCTTCATGATCCGGTCTCTCCACTCCCACTTAGATGTGTCATAAATCACATTCTTCAAAGGAAGATGTTGGCTGCTGTAAAACCCACACTCCTTCTGCTGGCTCTGGTAGCCTGGAATACATTGCCCCCCAGAGGCGGAGTAAAGACGCTGAAACATATTGTGGATTAATTAAGGGTCATTTATTAATTAACATAAATTTAAATAAATTGGAATACGTAAATTTGAATATTTAATTCAAAACAAACTAAGGACCTGCAGAGGCCAACTAACGGGGCAGAAATTCCTACCAGAAAATTCCTTGGCAACATTGGGCAAAAACTCCTTGCTGAACCAAGTGAAGGTACCACCTTCACCTTGATCCAAGCCATGCCCCTTCATTGTGTGGGAGGAGTTCACCCTCCAATCCTCGTGGGAAATTGGATCCGGTGATTCCCATGGACATCCTCTCTCCAATCCCCGACGTTGCTCCAACCTCTAGTTCCTGGAGAGAGGCGGTCCATCACCCTTTAAGGATGCCCAAAAGGAGCATGCGCAGTTGCTTCTAATTGCCCATTTCTGCCCCTAACCTGCCAAACCCCAGTGACTAAAGGGAGGCCTATTTAATATCTAAGTGCGCTGCACCCCCTAACCAATCCAGTTCGCACCGTCAGTGTGGAATAGGTGAAAAAAACGCCTGCCTCTAAAGGGGAGGCCACAAAAAATTCCTATTCGGCCCCGAGGTGACCTCCTTAGGACACACTGTTGATAGCGGAGGGTGGGCGGGTGTTTGCTCTGGGCAACGAAGGAAGCAAAAAGGAGGTCCTATCCGGATCGCCCTTAAATAGGGCGATCTAGGACCTCCCCCGACCAGCAGGTAGCGCACTCTCCTGGCGCACTGCCAGAAGCTGAACTTCCGGGTTCCAAACGAACCCGGAAGTTCGGAGCTCTGAAAAGAGCTAACTCACCATCCCCCCACCCCATAGGCAATTTCGGCCGGCGGTTTAATCCACCAGTCGGGCATTTCTGTCGAAAGGCATGTTTGGAATGTATTCTTGGTTGAGGCAGCTGAGCAGCTCTGTCAGTTCTCCTCCCACTGCTGCTTATGGCAACTTGAAAACTGGTCTGGAAAGCTTTGTAAGTTGACATCCGTACAAATTGAATGTTAAGTGGAATATGGATGTTCACATATATTTTCCTCCTTCATTTGATCAGAACTTTTTGTTACAGATATTAAAGGCCTCTAACAAAACTGAAAAAATAAAAACTGTCTGTGATTTTTTATATTGATTGATTGTTTGATAATGGAGTTGTAGTGGGTATATAAAACAAAGGGCAAATTGTTAGAAGCAGCTAAATTATTAATATGTTTATATAATAATTCCTTTTTCTGCTGCTTTCAACAGAGGAATCAAAAACATGTGGACGACCTCCAAGGATTGATAATGGATTTGTTGACAATGTTCAGTCATTCATATACAGGCATGGTGACACCGTGGAATACACATGCAATCGACAATATTCCATTATTGGGACCAACCCAGCTAAGTGTCTTCATGGGCAGTGGGAAGTACCATCATGTCTCAGTAAGCTAGAGTGTTATTATTGAACCTACAGAAATGAATTTTAAGCTTGTCTTGGAACACATCAGTATTTATTATTGACAGGATTGCTCAGAAGTGTGATTCAGTGGGATAACAAAGGGAACTGCCAGTGTGGTTATTTTTTCTTTCAGATCCCTGTTTAAATGGGATTTTCACAGGATCTATAAAAAGGAAAGGTTTTACTGCTTTTGAAAATGATTCAATTCAAACATAAACCTGGTGGGATTATGCCGATTCATAGAAATGGCCTCTGATGATAAAAGCATTATGTGGCTCTTCTAGTACATGGCAGAACCAAATAATCCAGGTTATAACTACTGGTTCAAGTTTACTGGTACCTCATCTTGGCAGATTCTAATTCAGTGCAGTGCAAATTCAGTGGTGAAAAAAGTAAGGCTTTATCATTGGCCGAGAAAAATCAAAGGGATAGGTATAGAATAGGTGGCATGTAGATCAACAACAGTAACTTTGAGATGGATGTAGGAATCTCAATGGACAACCACTTAAATATGAGCCAGCAGTGTGCAGCAGCTGCTAAAAAAAAAAGCCAATGAAGTCCTAAGCTATATCAATAGAGGAAACATTGACGGCAGAAAAAGACCTCATGGTCCATCTAGTCTGCCCTTATACTATTTCCTGTATTTTATTTTACAATAGATATATGTTTATCCCAGGCATGTTTAAATTCAGTTACTGTGGATTTACCAACCACAGCTTCTGGAAGTTTGTTCCAAGCATCTACTACTCTTTCAGTAAAATAATATTTTCTCACGTTACTTCTAATCTTTCCTCTAACTAACCACAGATTGTGCCCCTTTGTTCTTGTGTTCACTTTCCTATTAAAAACACTTCTTTCCTGAACCTTATTTAACCCTTTAACATATTTAAATGTTTCAATCATGAACCCCCTTTCCCTTCCGTCCTCCAAATTATACAGATTGAGTTCATTAAGTCTTTCCTGATATGTTTTATGCTTAAGACCTTCCACCATTTTTGCAGCCTGTCTTTGGACCCGTTCAATTTTATCATTATCTTTTTGTAGGTGAGGTCTCCAGAAATGAACACAGTATTCCAAATGTGGTCTCACCAGCACTCTACACAGCGGGATCTCAATCTCCCTTTTCCTGCTTGATATACTTCTAGCTATGCAGCCAAGCATTCTACTTTCTTTCCCTACTGCCTGACTGCACTGTTCACTCATTTTGAGCCTGTCAGAAGTCGCTATCCCTAAATCCTTCTCTTCTGAAGTTTTTGCTAGCACAAAACTACCAATACAATACTCAGATTGAGGATTCCATTTGTCCAACTGCATTATTTTACATTTGGAAACTTTAAACTGCAGTTTCCATTGCTTTAACCACTTATGTAGTAAAGCTAAACCATTTGTCATATTATAGACGCCTCCAGGAATATCAATCCTATTGCACACTTTAGAATCATCAGCAAATAGGCAAACCTTCCCTACCAAACCTTCCCCTATGTCACTCACAAACATATTAAAAAGAATAGGACCCAGAACAGACCCTTGTAGCACACCACTTGTAACCAGGCTCTGCTCAGAATACTCACCATTAACAACAATCCTCTTATATGCACACTTCAGCCACCTGCAAATCCACTGAACTATCCAGGGATTAAGTCGAATCTTCACTAATTTATCTATCAGCTCTTTATGTGGAACCTTATCAAAGGCTTTCCTGAAGTCCAGATAGGCAATATCCAGGGCACCACCTTCATCCAACACCTTTGTGACATAGTCAAAGAAATCAATGAGATTAGTCTGATATGATTTGCCCTCAGTAAAGCCGTGCTGGTTTGGGTCGAATAAGTTATTGGTTTTTAGGTGCTGATTTATCCTCTTTTTGAGTAGAGTCTCCATCATTTTAACTATAACTGACGTCAAGCTAACTTACCTGTAGTTATTAGCTTCTTCTCTGCTACCCTTCATGTGGATAGGCACAACACTGGCCATTCTCCAATCACCAGGAACATCTGCTGTTAAAAGGGATTGGGTAAACAAATCAGTCAGGGGGGCAGCGATCACATATCTGAGTTCTTTAAGAACTCTGGGATGGATGCCATATGGAGGAATATTATCAAGGTCACATGAAATGTTAGTACTGCTTTATACTGCTTTGGTAAGACATACTTGGAATACTGCATCCAGGTGTTTTTTTTTTACCATAATAGAAAAAGATGTTGAAACTCTAAAGAGGATGTAGAGAAGAGTAGCAAAAAAGTTCATGTGGCTCAGGAGAGGTGGAGATCATTGGTCACACAGACCTTCAATGTTCCTTTTACACAGAGTTATGAAAAAAAATCATTCCAATAGCTGCTAGGTATCCTGGCTGTTCTGACACTTCTTATCTCCAGTGGCTATTTAAGGACGAGCAGTCCATAACTATAACACAGGCAGCTATATTCTGTGCAACAGCATTGAGGATTCATCAGAAACACATGTCTAAACCACTATAGCTATTTTATACAAATGTGGCAAACCTTTGCACTGATTATTCCTTTCCCTTTTACTATTAAATAGATTGTAATTTTAGTATAGTAGACCATATGTAATTGACAGATTGGATTTTATCATAAATAATTTATTATTATAAATAGTGTGTGTGTATGTGTGTAACATTTTTGCTGATAATGAAAAGGAAGGGAGACTAGTAAGATCGAGCTCTTTACATACATACATACATACATACATACATACATACATACATACATACATACAGTAGATACATGCACACACATATACATACATATATGCATACATACATACACATGCATACATACATATATATATTCTGTATGTGTCACATGTTTTTGCTGAATTTGAAAATTAAAGGAGACTAGGATAGATCTATTTTGGCCTTATTTTGGCCTCATCAGCTAGCCATCACCTCACTGGGATTTGAACTTGCAGGAATATAGTTTGTCAGCTATGAATAAATTAATTAACTGCCTTGGAAATGGCCCTGGGTTGGGCCGAGAGGCAAAAGGAAACATTTATCTCCTCCCATATTTGGGTATACCAGGGTGATTTGACAGAAACCCCCCCCACACACACACATATACATACACATTGTGTGTGTGTATATATGTGTGTGTGTGTATGTGTGTGTTTTCATTGATTTCGTAGAAAAACCTGTGATACATACACACATATACATATACATACACAAACCCCTTTGCATAAATAAAAGAGATGACACGTCCCGCCTACCAGAAATTTGGAAACCAGCCTTAAACAAAAAAAACACTTCATAATAATCAGCATGTCAATCCTTCTAATAATTATGATTTTAGAATTTTATATTTGGAAATCAGCCTTAAACAAAACACTTCATAAAAATCTCCATGTCATTCCTTCTAATAATTATGATTACACCAACCAATCAGATCACTGAAACATAATCACCCAATCTATTTGCTACATTCAAAACAAATCTCCACCCCCACACTATATACTAGGAAGAAATGACAGTTGCTAACATTCCATTTACAACAACACAAAGATTGGAACTTCAGCCTGATGATGGTGAATGTGATTTCGCCGAAACGTCGCATAGACATGCAAAATATTACACAGGGCAAACCCGAACTCAGAACAATCTACATATATATATATATATATATATATATATATATATATATATATATATATATATATATATATTATATATATATATATATATATATATATATATATATATATATATATACTGTATGTATATGTATATGTATATGTATATATATATATGTAGATTGTTCTGAGTTCGGGTTTTGCCCTGTGTAATATTTTGCATGTTTATGCGACGTTTCGGTGAAATCACATCCACCATCATCAGGCTGAAGTTTCCAAGCTTCGTGCAGCACGAAGCTTGGAAACTTGGAAACTTGGAAACTTGGAAACTTGGAAACTTGGAAACTTGGAAACTTGGAAACTTGGAAACTTCAGCCTGATGATGGTGGATGTGATTTCACCGAAACGTCGCATAAACATGCAAAATATTACACAGGGCAAAACCCGAACTCAGAACAATCTACATACATATACCCGTGAAAATTTACGAAAACAAAAATATATATATATATATACATACATACCGTATTTTTCGCTCCATAAGACGCAGTTTTTTTCCTCCCAAAGTAGGATGAAAAATCAGCCCCGTCTTATGGAGCGAAGATGCAGGCAGGGAGGGGGGGGGAGGCTGCGAACTCGGAAGCGCCATCCCGCCAGCTGGCTGGCTAGCTGCTGCCTGGCCCACCGTTCCCTGTAAGCTGCGCGCACCCCCAAATACACCCGTGCGCGCCCTTTTCCACGGGCTCCCCATCCCCCTGCCAGCCCGCGGGGAGGTGGGCGGGGAGGTTTGGCAGTAGGAGTAAAGGGAGCCGCGGCTGCCCCTGCCTCCCCACGGTGCCTCCGGCCAAATGCGCCCCTGGCTTCTCCACGCTGCCCTATTGCCCGCCCGATCCGCCTCCTCTCCTCCTCTGCCACCTCCTGCCTTGGGGCGCGATCTGCCTCCTCTCCTCCGCTGCCTCCTCCTGCCTTGGGGCGCAATCTGCCCCCTCTCCAATGTCGCTGCCTTCTGCCTTGGGGCGCGATCCGCCCCCTCTCCTCCGCCGCCGCCTTCTGCCTTGGGGCGCGATCCGCCCCCTCTCCTCCTCCGCCGCCTCCTGCCTTGGGCGAGCAATCTGGGAGTCCGGGACTGTGTGGCTTTGCGCCATGAAGAGAAAACGGCCGACTTTTCCCTGTTGCTGGAGCCGTTTCCTCTTCATGGCGCAAAGCAACACAGTCCCGGACTCCCGGATCGCTCGCTTCTCCGGTCAGCACAGCCATCTGCCCAGACAGAAAGAAAACAAGAGAGAGAAAGTGAGAAGAAGAGAGAGAAAGAGGGGGAGAGAGAGAGAAAGAGAGAGGGGGAGAGAGAGAAAGAGAGGGAGAGAGAGAAAGAGAGTGGGAGAGGGGGGAGAGAGAAAGAGAGGGAGAGAGAGAAAGAGAGAGGGAAAGGGGGGAGAGGGGGGAGAGAGAGGGAGAGGGGGGAGAGATAGCAAGAGAGAGAGAGGGAAAGGGGGAGAGAGGGGGGAGAGAAAGAGAGAGGGAGAGAGAGAGAGGAGATAAAGGAAGAGGAGAGAGAGAGAAAGGAAGAGAAAGAAAGAAAGAGGGATAGAAAGAGAGAGAGAGAGTGAGAGATGCTCAGTGAGCCTTTCTTTGAAGTTGCCTTTCTTTCTTTCTTTCTTTCTTTTTCTCTCTTGCTCTCTTGCTCTTTCATTCTTTTTTCTTTCTCTTGCTTTCTTTCTTTCTCTTGCTTTCTCTCCTTCCTTCCCTCCTTCCATTTCTTTCATTCCCCCTCTCTATTTTTATTTCTCTTTCATTTTCTTTCTTTCTCTCTCTCTTTCTTGCTTTCTTTCTTGCTCTTTTTCTTTCTCTCTTTTACCTTCCCTTCCTCTATTTCTTCTTTTCTTTCTCCTTCCTACCTTCTTCCCTCCCTCCCTCCCTTCAGTCCTTCCTCTCTTACTCTCCCCTTTCATAAGTTTCCTTGCTTCCTTCCTCTGTTCCTGTCCCTTCCCCCTTTCTTTCTTTCTTTCTTTCTTTCTTTCCTTCATTCCTTCCTTCCTTTCCTCCCTCCATTTCTTGCTTTCCTTTTCCTTCCTCCCTTCTTTCCTCCCTCACTCCCTTCTTTCACTCCTTCCTCTCTTCCTCTCCCCTTTTTGTCTCAAAATATTTTTTTCTATTATCCTCCTCTAAAATCTAGGTGCGTCTTATCAGCAGGTGCGTCTTATAGAGCGAAAAATACGGTGTGTACACACACACACACACACACACACACACACACACACACACACACACACACATATATATATATATATATATATATATATATATATAGGGTTTTTTTAATGTCGGATCACCCTGGTATATAAATGGGACCATCCTAGTCTCCATTAATTTTAAAATTCCAGCTAAAAAAACATTTGACACACACATATATATATATATATATATATATATATATATATATATATATATATATATATATATATATATATATATATATATATATATATCACAGGTTTTTTTGCTGAATTTGAAAATTAAGGGAGACTAGGATAGATCTATTTTGGCCTTATTTTGGCCTCATCAGCTAGCCATACCCACTGGGACTTGAACCTGCAACCTTTGCCTTGTAAGTCAGAGAATTATCCTCTAGGCTACAGTATCCAATCCCTTCAGCTCTGCACCAGGGAAGGGTTACATATTTTTGTGTCGAATCACCCTGGTGCATTGAAGGAACATCACAAGCTCCTTATTTGCCTCTTGGCCCAACCGAGGGCCATTTCCAAGGCAGTTAATTTTATTGATAGCTGACAATTCTATCTTTATGTGTCACATGTTTTTTTGCTGAATTTGAAAATTAACTAGGATAGATCTATTTTCTGTTGGATATATCAAATATCAAATTGGATATCAAATCCCAGTAAGGGTATGGCTAGCTGATGAGGCCAGAACAAGGCCGAAATAGCGCTATCCTAGTCTCCTTTAATTTTAAAAATTCAGCAAAAACATGTGATATATATATGTATGTATGTATGTATACATATGTATATGTATCAAATGTTTTTGCTATATATATATGGTCTCTGCCTATGACTGTAATAAATTGAATTGAATAGATAAGGGGGCTGGAGTCTTAAAGATAGGATGAACAGATGCAGGAACTGGGTAAGTCTAATCTTAGAAAGAGAATGACAATTGTGTTCCAATATTTGAGAGGCTGTCACAGAGAAAAGGGGTCAAAGCTACAGTTTTTTTTTTAATTGAATGGTTTTCAACAAACCATTCTACCATAGATTTGGACTCTTATGATCTTCACAATTGGGGAGATCTATAACTGGCAGCCTTGAAATTCAGATTGGGAACAGAAAGGAAAGGGATAAGATTATCCCTTTTTATTTGTTTGTTTACCAATCCAACCTGTATGCCACCCACTTCATTAAGGCCAACTGTCTGGTTTACCTGTCTGAGGAGTGCATCAAATCTAAAATCCTACATAAGGGAGTAGATAGTTATGTCTATGATCTGCCATCCAGAATAGAGAACACATGAATAAAGCAGAAATTAATCAATAAATGTATTTAAAATATTAAGTCAGTGTAGAAGAAGAAGAATGGATGGTATAAATAAAAAGAAGAAGAATGGATTTATTATACAAATACTTATGTAACAATATTTGAATTGTTAGTTAATCAACGAACATGTACACCTCCACGGTATGCAGTCTTTGATCCAACTGTTCCACGTACAAAGCACTTTAAGACCAGCCAGGTTGCAAAATACCGCTGTGGTTCCAATCTGCATCAAACAAAATGTGTTGATGGATTATGGCTTCCTGAGCCCCGGTGTGAAGGTATGTTTGCATGCTATGTACAAGTTTCTGCTTTCTTCAATAGGGTGATATCAATCATCTCTAAAAATAAAAGTGGGCACACCTGTGGACTGACTTTCTCTCTAACATCTTTTGAAAGCATACAATTTCTTTTGAAAAGCCTCATGATCAATGTTCCCTCTAAGGCGTGTGGCCGTGCACCCAAAAACTGCGCCCCACGCGGCCTTTTCCAAGGCCACACAATGTTGGAGTTGGGGCAGGGAGTGATGAAAGTGCGGAGGCCGACAAATGTTTTTTTATTTTGAATGTCAGGCGTGCATGCGCGGACGTTCTCCAACCCCCTGCTAGCCCACAGGGCCGGGGGGGGGGGGCGGAGAGACCACAACTGAGAGGCTTGGCACCAGCCCATCCGTGGTGGGCGGCTCCTTTTCCTTCTCCCACCGCCTATGTCTACCGCCGGCAGCCGTTGCCGGCAGTAGATGTAGGCAGTGGGAGAAGGAAAGGGAGCCACCCCCACCACCCCAGGCACCTCCAGCCCCCTTGTGCCTCTGGCCTCTGGCCTCAAGCCGCTGCCGCCCCCACCCCTGCAGGCATCTCCAGCCCCCTTGCACCCCTGGCCTCTCACCACTGCTGCCCATGCACCCACCAGGCGCCACCAGCCCCCTCGTGCCCCTGGCTTCTTGCCACTGCCCCCTACCCGCCCGATCTGCCCCTCTTTCCAGCTTTCTCATCCTCTGCCTCCCACCTTGGGGCACGGCTCCTCCCGCAATGGTGGCTGCAGCAGTGGTGGTGGCTGCAGCTTCTCCTCCTCATCCGGCCGCTAGTGAAGGGGCTGAGAGAGGGGCAGGGCAGGCGCTCTGCGAAAGCGCTCCCAATGAGGGAGCTGCGAGAGGGTTTTTGCTGAGCGCTCCGGAAACGCCCCCTCCCACAGCCCCTTTGCTGTGAACGCTGTCATCCTAGGATGTCAGCGAATGGCCTGCAGGAGAGGAAGGGCAGGCGTTCCCAGAGAAAGCACTCTCACACCTGCTTCTCTCTCACTCTCTCAAAATAAGAAAACTCTTCGCCGGCCTATGCAGAGAAGAAAGGAAGAGAAAGAAAGAGAGAACAAGAGAGAGGGGGAGAGAAAGAGAGAGAGAGAGAAAGAGAGAGAGAAAGAAAACAAGAGAGAAAGAGTGAGTGAGAGAGAAAGAAAGTGAGAGAGAGAGAGAGAAAACAAGAGATAGAAAGAGTGAGAGAGAGAGAAAGCAAGAGAGAGAGAGAAAACAAGAGAGAGAACAAGAGAGAGAGAAAGAAAGAAAGAGAGAGCAACAGACAGAGCAAGATAGAAAGAGAGGGAGAGAGAAAGTGAGAGAGAGAGAGAGCAAGAGGGGGAGAGAGAAAGAGAGAGAGAAAGAAAGAGAAAAAAGCAAGAGTGAGAGATAAAGAAAGAGAGAGAGAAGAGAGGAAGGGAATAGAGAGAGAGAGGGAGAGAGAGAAAAATGATAGAAAAAAGGGGAGAAAAAAAAGAGAAATGATAAAATGATTGAGGCAGAAGATGAAAGGAAAGAGAGAGAAACGGAGAGAGAAGTGACTCTTGATTTAAAACATATGGTTTAAAGCACCCAAATAATAACAGAGAAAAAAACGCCTAGCCCTTTCCCCCCTATTTATTATTTATTTATTTTTGCTTGTTTGTTTGTTTGTTTGTTTGTTTGTTTGTGTGTGTGTGTATTTATTTATTTATTTATTTATTTATTTATTTATTTATTTATTTATTTATTTATTTATTTATTTATTTATTTATACTTCTATGCCACTCAGTCCCAAAGGACTGCCGCTCAAACACTATACTTTTCCACCCACACCGAAAAGAAATTAGAGCGAACATTGTCCTGCATCTTGTGCTTTTTAAAAGAAGTCCCAATTTTTTGAATGCACGACAAGCTGGAGGGTTTTTTGGTCGCCACTGCTCTTCCTGCTCCTGCTGGTTCATAGCAAAGCAGTCGGCTTGTGACACGTTTTCACTCGAAACCACCTTAAAAAACCCAGGGCCCTCAAGGGTTGGGCAGGCAGAACTCCTACTGGCTCCACGCCTGGCTCCTCTGCTGTCCCTGCCAGTCAGAGGGCCCAGGGAGAGGCGGGCAGAAGGGCTGGGCAGGCTGCCAACCCAAATGCAGCACCCACCAGGAACTTCAGCCTCCCCGAGCAGCGGCACTGGGAAGCAACTCCAACACCCAATCAGGTCTAGCCAGATGGCACTTTGCTCCGCCTCATGGCTACAGAGCTGCTGCTGAGTATGATGTGGGAAAGCCCAGGTTCTTGCCACATTTTCCGGCCACCCTGCGGGGCTCGTCTCACCCCCTTCCAAGGGCTTTTGGATCCTGGCCCCTCCCACCTTTCCTGCTTTGGTCCTGTTCTGTCTGGGTGCCCCCAGACTTCAACACCAACTGAAAAAAGCAGCCAGACACGCTGGTAAAAACAAAGGTACTTTATAGTTGGGAAAACAAACACAGAGACAAAACTGTTCTTACAAACAGGGTTGTTAGGAGGCTTCACAGCAGAGTCATGATGGCCAGACAATACAACAAACTTCTTGCTGGCACACACACCTCTGTAGAGAAGAAGACCCATGCCTCCCCCCAAGGTTTCAGCTTTCAAGGCCACAAGCCAGAATCAGAGACGCCAAAGAGCACAGCCAGATCGCAGGACTCCCAAAGATAATTACAGGAAGGGTGGGCCTGCCTTTTCAGCCTTTCTGGGGAGAACCACACCCAAACCCAGCTGTTGCCTATTTAGTGCTGGAAATACCTGGCTAATTGTCCCCTTCGCTGGGCTGCTCTTCTCTACCTGAGATCGATGATGGCTTGTGCATTTTCATCTAAGGACTCCAGGCTGCTTGCTGGGGAGAGCTCCATCCCGGGGGACTCAGGCTGTTCTCCCTCTCCCTTGGCCTGATATTCCTCCTCCCCATCTGCCTGGGCCTCCTCCTCCTGTTCCTCATCCTCCCCCTCTGAGCATGGAGCCGGCAGAGGTTCAGCCGTTCCCTGAGGAGCCTCAGACGGAATCACAACAGGTCCCGGCCAAGATTTTCTGGGCTCACTGCTACAAAGGAGGTGGCCTAGCTGGGGACCGAAACAGCAGTCTTGCCTTTGGCTTGTGTCCTCGCCTGGGGCGGGGGTTACAGGGCACCACTCTCTGGAACTGCTTCCTGCTGGCTTTGCTTTGAGGTCTGACCACTGGGGGTGGGGGTGGGGGTCTGCCTATTTGTCTCACCCGCTTTTCTAAACCACTTTCTCTTCTCAAGTGCCAGAACCCTTCCTGTCGTCCGATGGGATTCCTGGCAGATTCTCCTTCCTTTGCAGAGCCTCCCAGAGAGGTTTATAAAAGACAGTGCTCACAGATTATACTGCCGCTCAGAGACTATACTTTTCCACCCACACTGAAAAAAAATTAGAGGGAACATTGTTCATGATCCTATGATCTTTGAATTCTTTGCCTAATTTGTTGTTGCAGTGAAACAGTATGCATGTATCCATATCAAAAGAACAGATAATTTTGCTATGTAGAAAAAATCCTTCTCAACAATCCAAGGACAAAAGCAAATACAGAATTGGCCTTAAAATCAGTTCGTTTCTTTCCTAGCAGCTAGTCTGTTTCCTTCATAGCAGCAGCTCCACCTCAGGGATTAAGTCAATTGTACCATCGGAATCACAGATGTGTTGTAGATGTGTTGTAGTCTGCATTTGACAGCATACTCTTGTCCACTTTTCCCCATTAGGCAGCAATCTAAATTCAGTGATAAAATTTCATTTGTCCCATTACAAATGTTATTTGCTTTGAGAATCTCATGTCTTAAGCAATTGAAATGAATTTACACAGAACAAAAGCATGCAAATCTAGTATGGAATTTGTCTTTGATTTTTGGTACTTGCATGGAGACATCTATATCAATTTCTTGGCAAGGTAAAAAAATTTCACTGGAATAAGTTTCAGAATTTCTGCGGCTTAAGAAGACCATTGGATCATTATATTGCTCCTAGTTAATTTCAAAATATCTTCATTAAGGAGAAATTATTATTTATTTATTTATACATATATTTTTGCTTAAATAATATATGTATTCTGTTCTTCTGCAAATCTCTTCAAACCGATTAATTTACAAAAAATGTAACTCCCCCTCATAAATAAATAAGAAACATATTAAAATAAAATGTAAATATTTTAACATTCAGGTTACAAGACATTCATCTTCATTCCTTTCCAAAATTGTGATAATCTGGGATACATCCTAACTATATTTGCATTAATTAAATCTTATTTTTGTTCAGTTCATAGATAAGCAAATATTCAGATGAATAGATAAACTTTGGATTAGATGAATGATTTCAGATGGTTACCTGTCTTTGTGCTAACTGGTGGACTTTCCTCATAATCCAGTTCAATATCAGCTTGTCTATCTTAATCTAATTTATGATCAATCCTGAAAACAATTTTTATAGGTGTCAAAGATCAATACAGTTAAATTTCACTAGTGTATTAATGTCAAAGCTGCAAAGTTTTGATGGCTCCACCTGCTTCATCAATTGTGGCTTTAAAGTACACAGATGTGTACAACAATGACTCATATCATTGGAATTTAATGTAATTAGATATTGTTGTAATTTGCTTGTGACTGTTGAATTGCATTTGACTTTAATGGCTGTTTTGTGAGAGTTTTTAGGTGTAATGTTTAAGGATGAATTGGCAGCAAAGAGTAATCCTCAGAAGAAACAGAAAATTTAAAATTTGATCCTGAAATATTAGTTTGTGAAAAAACAGATTGGCGGATATGTAGACAAATGTCAGAGCAGATAACAGAAAAGAATGATTGAGAGAAAAGATAATAAAGATAGAAAAGATGGAAGCTATACTTCTTGTTTTTTTCATTCCCCACTTGGGTCAATCCTGGCATTCTGTAGGATTTGTGAAAAGGAAAGTCTATGTGGCTTCTCTATCAATATCATTTTCTGATGAAATTTTAGCTGCTGCATCAGTGTGATGGCTGCATTTCCATCAACCAATGGAGACCTAATCAGAACATACTGTTAGGTGCTAATCTTGGTGAAGAATTCTGGAAAGTGAAGTGATTAGTCAAGGATTCCCATCACAGACAATAGGAGACTGGCAAAGAAAGAAATAGCACATAAGACTTTTCATTGCTTTCCAAAAGATTATCAGTATCAATTCCAGCTGTTGATCTATATAACAAATATCTTTTGAAACTTAATGCAAATACTGACTGACAGGAGTAAGGATAGAAGCCTATGGGTCAGCAGACTATGATGGCTGTGGTACCCAAAAATACTTCCCCAGCATCACTTGGGGACATCAGCAGTCAAGAAAAATGAGAATCACTAGTTTCTCTAAGCCTCGGTTGCCAAAGAGAGAAAATTATCATAGGCAAATGTATGGAAAGCTACCAAAAAAATGAAGACTGTTTATCAGCTCTGCTACTCAACCATTTACCAACTGGATGCAGCAAATTTCATTCTATAACTCAACTGAAATCCTGTCTTGAAGAAGCCCTGATAATTTATCATGCAATTATAATTTAGTATCTATGTTTCTATGTTAAATCTGTGATTACGGCATCTCAATCACAGTAGAGAGTAGACAAGAGATTTGACATAAAGCCTCCTAAGAAAATATGTAGGTTTTATCTTCTTTGGGTGAAGAGATAATTTTCAACTCTAATCCTAATCACATTTTAATTATAAGATGTTTTGTTAAAGGAAACTGTCCTCCACCACCTCAACTTCCCAATGCCATCAATATAATAGAGATGAGAGTCTATGGGAGTGGAGAAGAAATTAGCCTCGAGTGTCAAGAACATTTCCTTCTTCGTGGCCCACAAAAAATAAAGTGTGAAGATGGAAAATGGCAAACCCCCCCACGCTGTCTTGGTTTGTATGCTCAGTTTTGCCTTTATTTTAAAGAAACTGGACATTACAGATAAAGTGTAAGAAGCAAAAAGTTCGGGAGAACATTCAGAGCATGGCTTATGTAATTCTTCACAGCCATTTATCCACAGTGGCCTCTGTATATGTGTGTGCAGTATTCCAAGCGACAAATCAGGTTCTTTGCACATTGTAGATGCTGCCTTCTTCTCTCCCTGAGAGTCAGACCAGGGTTGGTACATGGATGCTAAAACTATTTCTCTGTGTTTCTGCTTTGACCTGTCTATTTATAAGGTGGCAAGCTGGGTGAGATCATCCAAAGGCATGAGGTGAGTTGTCATCAGTATGCTAATGATACTCAGCTATACATCTCCACCCCGCATCAACTCAGTGAAACAGTGGAAGTGATTGGCTGAGACTGGAAGCTGTTAGGTTATGGATGGGTGTTAACAGGCTCAAAGTCAATCCTGGCAAGACGGTGTGGCTGTGGGTTCTGCCTCCCAAGGACACCTCCATCTGTCCATCCATTACTCTGGGTGGGAATTTTTTACCCCCTCAGAGAGCAACTTGGGCATCCTCTTTGATCATCAGCTGACATTGGATCATCATCTTTTGGTTGTGGCGAGGGGACCTTTTGCCTAGGTTCGCCTGGTGCACCAATTGCAGCCCTATCTGGACAGGGAGTCTCTACTCACAGTCACTCATGCCTTTATCACCTCGAGGTTACTGCGATGCTGTCTACATGGGGCTACCTTTGAAGAATGTTCAGAAACTTCAAATTGTCCAGAATGCAGCCTCACAAGCAGTTATGGGTATACAGTGATCCCTCGAGTTTCGCGATCTCGATCTTCGCGAAATGCTATATCGCGATTTTTAAAAAAATATTAATTAAAAAAAAAACACTTCCGGGTTTGGCTTCGGGAGTCAGCTGGGAAGCGGCGCGGCTGTTTTAAAAGGTCGCAGCCGGCCTGGGGGGGCTTCCCAGCACCCCCCCAAACCCCCAACCTGGGTCTTCCCGGCCGCCCACGCAAAGGGGAAACCCCGGCTCCTCGCTGATGCCCGCCGCTCGCCTGCCCGCCAGCAAGAGGGGGAAGACCCAGGGAAGGTTCCTTCGGCCGCCCAGCAGCTAATCTGCTCGGTAGCGCAGCAGCAGCGAGGAGCCGAATCGGGGTTTCCCCTTTGCGTGGGCGGCGGGGAACACAAACTCCACCATCTACGCATGCGTGGCCATAGAAAAAAGGGCACGCATGCGCAGATGATCTTTTTACTTCCCCAACCCTACATCGCAAAAAATCGATTATCGCGATGGGTCTTGGAACGGAACCCTCGCGATAATAGAGGGATCACTGTACCCATATTTCTCTAGCACTCTGCGAACTGCGTTGGCTGCCTATTGATTTCTGGACACAATTCAAAGTGTTGGTTATGATCTATTAAGCCCTACATGGCATTGGACCAGATTACCTTCGGGACCGCCTTCTGCCGCATGAATCCCAGGAACCGGTTAGGTCCCACAGAGTTGATCTTCTCCAGGGTGGACCTAGCAGAAGAGCTTTCTCTGTGGGGGACCCAGTCCTCTGTAATCAGCTCCAACCAGAGATTTGCACTTCCCCCACCCTCCTTGCCTTCTGTAAAAGTTTAAAGACCTATCTGTGCCACGAGGCTCGGGGCCATTAGACCCTACCCCCCTGGCTGATGAGTGTAGAGTGTAGTAGGTGTGAACGGGAATGAATGATTTTAAATGTTATTAGAGTTTTTAATTTTTTTAGCTATATTAATTGGAGACCTCAGAGAGAGGCAGCATACAAATCAATTTAATAAGTAAGTAAATAAATAATAATAAAGGGGCTATATATGCTCTATATCAGAGGTGGGTTCCTCTTGGTTCACTTATGTTTAGGTTTCTGCCTACACCTGTACCCGTACATGTTTGAGAAACAAAATTAATAAAAAAATAAGAAAATGAATAAGTGACTGGTGGACTAAGAAAGAAGGTTCTGCCACTGTGATGTTTATCTATTGGTTTCTAGTTTTAGTCAATCTTTATTAATTTTAATGTTAATAATTTTTAATTGTTTTTTTTCTTCTATTCTTGGTTTTGTTGTGTTGCAAACCTACCATCACTTCAATAATGATATGGATAGGATAACATCCAATACAAGTACAGCAGAGTCTCGATTATCCGTCCTTCGGTCATCCAACATTCCGGATTATCTGACATCGCTGCTGCTTGGGGGCGTGGCTGTAGGCACTTCCGTGCCCTCAGACACGCCCCCAAACATGGCAGCCATGATGGGGAAGGATCACTGATTTATTTACATTTTGAGAGGACTGAACTCTATACATTAGTACAATGTTGTCACTGTAACATTACTGCAATAAAACTTCAATGCATTTCCAATTCATAGTGATTTCAAGGCTTTTCTTAGACCCTTCATTGTGCTCAGTGCAACCAATTTAATCAGAAAGCAATTAATTTTAGGCTGGGTCTAGTAGTCTCTTGCAGGCAATAGAAAATCATTCAGTGATAGATAATCAATCAGTCTGGTCCAATTTATTTCAGAGAGTCTTCTTGCTCAAACTATTTTTCCATTTCTTCTAAGCTTAGAAATATTTCATGGGATATCTTATTTTACATGTGATATTTAATGTATGATTACACAACCACGGTGGCACAATGGTTAGAATGCAATTTTGCCCGCTAACTCTGCATTTTCTCTGCCAGAAGTTTGAAGTTTATCATGCAGCTTGATCAATTGATAGGCAGAAAATGATTACTACTGTGTTCCCTACTGTTATTTTTCAACTTTAGAAAATATGATGTCATTATCTTCTTCTTCTTTTTTTAAATTTTTTTTTAAAAATATACTTTATTGGTTTATACAAAAAGGAGTAAAACAGGGGGAAAGGGGGATGGGAGTACAGAAAATAGAAGTGGGAGGGGAGTGGGGTAAACAGTATTGTTATATCACAGCTTCTATATATTATTGTATATTATTGTTAATTATACATATCTTTATTTTGGTTCAGATGGCTATCCAACTCTAAAGATAACAAAGCGAAAGATAACCAAAATCGCTTAATATAAGTCATTATCTTCTTAATACCTAAAGTCAGATCTGTATTTAAATGAATAGTAATTGCTTTTGGATAAACGTTATTTCCCCACAAGGCGTTCTTATTTTTATTACCTATCTTCCATTAATAACTGTCCAAACTCTGCACAAATCAATTGTGTACGGTAGAGTCTCAATTATCTGACATAAACAAGTGGGCTGATAGTCGGATAGCCGAAAATGTCAGATAATCCAGAGGGTCTAAGAAAAGCCTTCTAGACCCAGCCTAAGAATTAATTGCTTTCTGATTAAATTGGTTGCACTGAGCACAATTAAATTAATGAAAATAGCTCATTGAAGTTAAATTAGACTTTTCAGTCATTTCATTCTTAGGAGAGGGGGATCTCTTCAGTTTTGGAATCTGACAGGAGTCAGCATCAGATTAGAAGAGATGAAATGATGGGTGAAGTTTGTTTCTCCTTGTCCCTCATCCCATTCCCAATAGAACTTCTTTCCATTGCTCTGAATAGAAGGAATTTCATTTGGATCACAGGAATCTTATTGTATGATGGGGTTTGCATTTTAAATTGCAATTAATACAAGTTGTATTAATGAAATACAAATTTTGCAGAAATGTACAGGTAAATATCAAATATATATATAGTGGAGATTTTATTGGAAAATTATATAAATATAAGATGAATTATATTTTTCTTGATATTGCTGTGCTACAGTTCCCAGTATTCTTATATTGGCTGTGTTGTCTGAGAATACTGTGAGTTTGTTTATTCACTGCATTTGTGTTCCATCTTCCCTCAAGTGTATTCCCTGTGAGGATGAATTAAAGTTTGGTTACATCTAATTCCCCATTCCTATATTTAAAATGTTGGTGTTTTGAGTTCATTCTGACTGCCAGAGCTTATTTCCCAAAATATCAAGAATGCCTAATAAATTTTTAAAGTTTATTACATGTCATTCTGTCAAAAGTAATCTTAAAAACGATAGAAATTGCTCAGTGGTAAAATGGCCTAGAGTTCTTGAATAGTTTTAACCATTTGATTTTATCATAGTGACGCTGATATTCAGAATTGTCTTGCCCATGTTGTTTGACATCTCAAAAATTATTGCAGGCTGCTTTCTGTTGCAGATCATATGAATGAGTTTAAAAAATAATTTCATAAAAATGTACAGATGCAAATTTATTTCTCACTTCCTGTTCATGTTTTATTTTACAGATCTAACTAAATGAACAACAGGACATATACAGAACCCTTTAAACCAGAAGATGTACGTCTGACATCATATATCATTCTCTTTAATATAACCATGTGAAGCTGGATTGTGTACAATAGTAAACAGTGGATCCAAATGTGAAAGCCTACTTTGTAAAAGACAGATTTTACCAACTGAAATTATTGCGAAATATTTTTTTTTTAAAATTGTTACATGATGTTACCAAATCCCTTCTCATTTTTTATTACTATAGACTAACAAAGCTATGCTTCCTTTAATGAATAAAGTGAATAGAACTTCATATGGAATTTCATGTGTTCTTCTTGAATGTGATAGAGCTATTTGGTGGAAACTTATACAGAAGTATAAGATATTATCTCAATGACCTTTTCTAAACATTAATTGATTTGCTAGATTACCGTAGGTCAGCGGCTGATGCTGCTAATGTTATACAAGGAGCCCTCATTTAGCAGCCATACCCACACATAGGCAAAAAATCCCAAAATGTCCTGATACATCATGTGACCATAGAGTATGAAACCCATGCTTTCTAGCATCAGATGGAAATGATCCCATATGCCCAAATGAAGGGAAAGTTTTCTGGAACGTGACTCACAATGAAGCCAGATAAAAGGGCTGATCTTGTAGCCTTTAATCCTGCTCCCCACCCTTTGGAATATTCACTCTGATGTTGGGATAATTCACAAGAAGAGAATGTTTATAGTTGCGTTCATTTGAGGGGAAGAGAGTAAGCATGCACACCAAGGGAAGTATACATTGAAGGCCTGCATTCTTTACCTAGTGCAACTCATGAATCATTTCAAAGGCAAAGAGAAGCCTTTAGCTGAAACCTGATTAAGGTTTCAGTAGCAGTGCCAGGTGAATGGTTCCAATCAACTAAGACAACAAAACTGAACTAGTTAACATGGAGTTAGCACTTTTTGGGGAAGTGCTACACTGGGGAGAAAAGCAGCTCAGAAATAATAACTTGTTTAGTTATTTACTTGTGTAGTTAACTCAAGGACTCAAGACCCATCCCACCACTAAAAGGACCCAACAACAAAGAATACTATGATGAATCAACCAAAGCTAGCCTCTTCAACATATTCTTTGGCTCAGTCTTTGTTAACAGCAATGGTTCATCCCCAAAATTCACTAATCGCACCTCAAATACTCACAAGGATTTAACTTAAATAGACTTCACAGAAGACAGCGTTGGAAAAGCACTACATGACCTTAAACCTTCTCTATCGATTGGGCCTTATGGTCTATGTGCATACTTCTTAAAAAAGCTTTCCACAGCCATAGCTGAACCACTAAGCATAATCTTTGAAAAATCATTCAGGACCAGCTCACTACCAAAGCTATGGGTGCAAGCAACAGTCATTCCCATCTTCAAAAAAGGAGATCCTAGTCTAGTTGAAAACTACAGACCAATCTCACTATGCCGTGTTACATGCAAAGTCATGGAATCAATCATAAACCAATAAATTACCCTCCACCTAGAAGAAACTAACAACCTACTCTCTAACAAACAGTTCAGTTTCAGAAAAAAATTATCTTGCAACCTGCAACTCCTTCACTGCAAAAACATATGGAGCTGAGGTGGCGCAGTGGGTAGAGTGCAGTACTGCAGGCCACTAAAGCTGGCTGCTGAATCTGCAGGTCAGCAGTTCAAATCACATCACTGGCTCAAGGTTGACTCAGCCTTCCATCCTTCCGAAGTGGGTAAAGTGAGGACCCAGATTGTGGGGGCAATATGCTGGCTCTGTTAAAAAGTGCTATTGTTAACATGTTGTAAACCGCCCTGAGTCTAAGGAGAAGGGTGGCATAAAAATCAAATAAATGAATGAATGAATGAATGAACGAACGAATGAACGAACGAACAAACAAACAAACAAACAAACAAACAAACAAACAAATATGGACTACACATCTTGATCAGGGCAAATCAATAGATACAATTTACATTGACTTCTCTAAAGCCTTCGACTCAATGGTTCATGACAAACTACTTCTAAAACTCAAATCCTATGGCAGCATCTTAGGATCCCTCCATAGTTGGATAACTGTGTTCCTATAAAACAGACAACAAGTTGTCAAAATAGGGAGCACCATATCTAATCCCAGTTAAGAGAGGCACACCCCAAGGCAGCATATTTGGACCAACACTCTCCATACTCTATATAAATTACCTTTACAATCACATTGCAAGCAACTGCATTCTCTTCATCTGTTGCAGAAAAAACAAGCCTATAGGTTCAAAGAAATAGAGAGAGGTGGAGTAACTCAGGTTTATTGCATGCAAGGTTCAGAATTAAGACAAGAAAATCTGAAAATATATATATAGATAGATAGATAGATATTTTAGCCTTCAGATGTTTCACTTCCCAATTCCTGATGTGTGCATATTTCTAGAAGTCAGTTGCTCAACAAACAGATAAGGAAAAGAGGAAGTCGAGGAAAGTACAGACTATTAGAACAAACTAATAATAATTTATTAGATTTGTATGCCGCCCTGAGTCTTCGGAGAGGGGCGGCATACAAACCTAATAAATAATAATAATAACAACAATAATAATAATAATAATTATTATTATTATTATTATTATTATTATTATTATTATTAATATCAAAAACAATATCAATATCAACATCAACGTCAACGTCAAGGTTGATGTTGATTTACTAATGGTCCTAATCAGCAGTTCCACATTGCAAAAAGATCATAAATGCATAATATTAATATTAATTATTCATTTATGATCTTTTTGCAATGCGGAACTGCTGATTAGGACCATTAGTAAAACTTTAACATTATAAAGGCACTTAAGATGTATGGGATTGTTATAAGAACACTCCTAGGGTATATAGAAAAATGCATATCTTGGGGCGTCTTCCTCACGCTGATGATGTAAAGTTTTTCAACACCACCAATAACACAGTTACTCTCCAGAAAGACCTTGATGTTGTATCTGAATGGTCAAACATCTGGCAACTCCAAATCTCAACCAAAAAATGCTCTATCCTACACATTGGCAAAAGGATGCAGAACACCAAATACGAGCTGAATAAACAATACCTTACAGACAACCTTCACTCTGTAAAAGACATTGTAATACTCATCTCAAATGACCTAAGTGCCAAAGCCCACTGCAACAACATCGCCAAAAAGGCTTTAAGAGTTGTTAACTTAATCCTATGTAGCTTCTGCTCTGGTAATCTCACACTACTAACTAGAGCATACAAAACTTTCACCAGACCAATCCTTGAATACAGCTCATCTGTCTGGAACCCATACCGATTTCAGACATAATAACTCTAGAAAATTTCCAGAGATACTTTACCAGAAGAGCCCTCCACTCCTCCACTCGCAACAGACTACCCTATGCAGCTAGACTTACAATCCTAGGTTTATTAAGCTTAAAACTACATCACCTTAAACATGATCCAAGCATAGCCCATAAAATCATCTGCTATAACTTCCTTCATGTCAATGACTTCTTCAGCTTCAATCACAACAGCACACAAGCACACAACAGATGCAAACTTAAAGTAAACCGCTCTAAACTTGGCTGCAGGAAATACGACTTTAATAACTGAGTAGTTGATGCATGGAACTCACTACCAAACTCTGTAATATCATCACTTAACCCCCAAAACATTACCTTTAGACTATCCACTCCAGAATAATTTAAGAAAAAAACTGGATATCTACATACTCAAGATTTCTATAAATATTGATATCAATATAAAATAGATATGACATATCAAATTTTATTTATTTATCATTGAATTTCTACAATGCCCTTTTCACAGCCCTTTCACTCTGGGTGATTTACGATAAAATAAAAATACAGTTTTAAGACATGGAAGAATGAGAAAATGGTTTCCATTGCCAAGAATTTTTCATAAAAGTCATATATAATAATTTTCTTGTTAGCGACTACTACTGAAGACTTTGGAAAAGCTCAGAATTTCTCAACACTGGAATGAAAGTGGAGTTTTTTTCTTCTGAAGAAGTATTGGAAGGACTGCCTGAAAAGTCGCACTACTGCTTGATTTGTTTGCTATTACCTGTTCTGCCTGGCTCTATGGTATGAGTCTTCTGAAAATTCAAGGATATAAATTTCAGACACACACACTTGAAAATTCAAAAACAAAGTTCTTTATCACAAAATTCAAAAGAAACAAAGCACCCCTTTTGTATTGCAAAGAGCACTCATCCCAAAACAATGTTGTAGGCTGTACAATCCCCTTAATCAGTCCTTAAGTACTTAACTAGCAGCTGTGAAGAAACGTCACAGCCCTCCTTCTCCCACGAAGTGAGACACACACACTTTGCTTTGCTTGGGTTTCAAAGTCATGAAAAATCAACAAACAAAGTCTGGAAACAGCAAGGCACGGTCCTGAAGAAACAACAATCACATAATATTCCACAACGGACAAACTAGCACGCTGCTATTTATATCAGCAGCTCTAATTACTGGAGCCCCACCCAAACACAGGTGGCCTCTCTTATCTCCTGTAATATTTCCTCAATTGGTCTCTTCGATCCATAATTCTGCGCCTGCGTGTGTCTAACACTTTGTCATCCGAATCGACCGAAGATAATGGAGATTGGCTTCCTGGGCTGTGTGCCAAGCCCCCCCTCTTCCAAGTCACCCCCACCTTCTTCTTCGTCCGAGGAAACTACACTACCTGACTCTGTCGGCAACAAAACAGGCCTAGGACATGCATCCTCCTCCACATTCCCTGGGGCAGGAGCTGGGCCAGAGCCAACCACAATATTACCATTTCAACAAAAAGTTCACAATTTTTTATGAGCCAATGGTAATGGGAGCAGTTGCAAATCTTTTGAAGATTTAATTGATTTGGAATATAGGGGTACCTTTCTGATGTTCTAGTTATGTCCTCTGAATTCTGAATTGCCAATAAAATCAAGTGTTAAAAGAAATATGCAATTATTTTCAGTGTTGTTTTGGTAGAATGAAAAATGAAAATAGTCTATATTTCTATATTCTATGTTTCTATATTTAATGGTCTAAATAAATTTGTGGGAGGGGAGTTACGGTATGGTGAATTCCCTTTTTCAGGAATGAAGGACGTATCCACGACATGCCTATATCCTTCATAAGCCTGTGAGAATTATTTTTTGTAGAAATAAAACACTGATGGCTGGTTTAGTTCGTCTTCAATCAACAGACTTACAAGCTGATCTTCACTAATAACTTCTTTCCAGGTCTGAGCCATGAACATGCACATTCAATGTAATATAGATATTAACGCTGCAGAAAGTAGAAATTGGCACTATAAGGTGCCGGAAAGAGAGCTAGCAACCAAACCTCAGAGTGATAATGACAAAACGTTTACAAAGAATATAAATGCTTCCATTCCCCACCATTCGCTTAGAATTAAAGAAGCTTCTTGGATGTGGAGCAAAATGTTTTCAAGGGAAAGTCCAGTTGCCTTTTGGAAAAGCACTTTGGGACAACCATGATGACTGAGAATCCCTATACTGTAGATACTTTTCTCAAGCTACTTTCTGGGCCTGGTCTCAGGCTCCTCTTATTTGACTGCTGCCTTGGCCAGTTCCTCTGTTCTGTAAATACTGGGAAGGAGAAACACTGTTTACAATAAAGGGAAAAAATGATGAGATATTGTTGACTCAATTCAAACTACATTTAATAGATAATAAACATATTGTTATCTTCAGAAAGAATAGATAGAATTGGCAGAAAAGAATACTTCTTATACCAATCTAAGCAAGAAGGGAAAGGTAGATCTTGTATAATTCTGATAAGGAGGCAACATCTTTTTAAATTTCCTCTGTTCTTCTATTGCAGAAGAGACGGAGTAACGACTCGGACACCAGAGCTGGATTTAAACTTGGGTCATTTTTATTATAATAAATTTGCATAATTTATTAATTAAATTAGCATGAATTAGCATAAATTTGCATAAATCAACATATTCAACTATGACCCGGAAACAGTGGACCTGCAGGGTCAAACAAACACTTCCGGGGCGGAAATGACGTAAAAGGTCAACATTCCTGGGCAACTAAGGGCGTAGTCGATGCTGGTCCAGGTGAGGGACCTCTCCCTCACCTGAGACCCTGCCATGCACTCGCATGAGGGGGGTCCCGCCGGCTCACCCCTACCCTGGGACTTCAATAGCGGGACCCAAAGACAGGTTCCCCCCAAGTGCGCAGGTAGCACCCACCATGGGCTTGGAGAGAACCTGTCAATCATCCCCAAAGATGCCCAAGGGAGAACGCGCAGTTGCTGAACCACCACCCAGATTTCCGCCCCTAACCTGCCTACCCAAATGACCAGAGGTAAGCCAATCAACCTATTAAATGCAAGCACCCCCTAACCGCACATCCATCTCCCCAGTGTGGAATGGGCGAAAAAACAGCCCCGCCTAATGGGCGAGGCTGCAAAAAATTCCCATTCGGCCCCCGAAGGCGACCCACCAGGCACACTGCAAAATAGGGAAGGGCGGGTGGGTGTCTGCTCGTGAGCTGGGTCCGGGGCGAACAGGCCTGCTTCGAGGCCTGCTGCCCTTAAATAGGGCCAGCAAGCCCCGCCCGGACCCTACGTCATGCCCAGCCACGTGGGCAGGGCATTCCCGGCCGAAATCTCGCCTCGCGAGATTTCGGCCGAAAACATAATGGCGGCCGCCATGGAAGGGTCCGAGTCTGCCCGGCCCTTCCGCAAAAGCGCCGTGGGGCCGGTAAGTCAGCCGGCGATATTGCAGAAGAGACGGAGTAACGACTCGGACACCAGAGCTGGATTTAAACTTGGGTCATTTTTATTATAATAAATTTGCATAATTTATTAATTAAATTAGCATGAATTAGCATAAATTTGCATAAATCAACATATTCAACTATGACCCGGAAACAGTGGACCTGCAGGGTCAAACAAACACTTCCGGGGCGGAAATGACGTAAAAGGTCAACATTCCTGGGCAACTAAGGGCGTAGTCGATGCTGGTCCAGGTGAGGGACCTCTCCCTCACCTGAGACCCTGCCATGCACTCGCATGAGGGGGGTCCCGCCGGCTCACCCCTACCCTGGGACTTCAATAGCGGGACCCAAAGACAGGTTCCCCCCAAGTGCGCAGGTAGCACCCACCATGGGCTTGGAGAGAACCTGTCAATCATCCCCAAAGATGCCCAAGGGAGAACGCGCAGTTGCTGAACCACCACCCAGATTTCCGCCCCTAACCTGCCACGGAGCGGGGGTCAGATCTCTATCTTGGCCCCCCGACTCCCCCCTCTATCTGCGCCAGCTCACGCAGAGACCGCTGCAGGTCCTGTAAGAAAATGGCGTTCCCCTGCTCTGACAGGTGAACGCCATCGGCCCGGTAAAGCCACGGCCGATCTACGGTGATGAGGGGATGGGCCACTACAACCCCACCTAAATTCCCTGACTACCCTTCCCAGGGCCTTATTGCCTCTACACCTGACCCGGTGAATGGCCCTAAGGGAAAAGGCGACCCACAAAGATCCCCAGGGGATCGAAGACCGCACCACATACATGGCGGGCCACACAGCGTGAAGCCACCGCAGGCTCCCGCAAGCCTGGCGGGTCCCCAGCCGACCCCCAAGCCGTACCGGTCCTTGCCCCCAAGAGCAAGACCAGCGACCGGGGCGCAGCAATGGGATGCCGCCCTCCCCGAACAACTGGGCGTAGCCATATGACCACCCGCCCAGCACCGCCTGGGCGCAGCAATGGGATGCCGCCCTCCCAGCACACATCCAGGCACAGCAATGAAATGCCGCCCCTGGCACCAACTGGGCGCAGCAATGGGATGCCGCCCTCCCAGCACACATCCAGGCGCAGCAATGGAATGCTGCCCCGGCACCAACTGGGCGCAGCAATGGGATGCCGCCCTCCCAGCACTAACTGGGCGCAGCAAAGGGATGCCGCCCTCCCAGCACCACCTGGGCGCAGCAATGGGATGCCGCCCTCCCAGGACCAATCTGGGCGCAGCAACGGGATGCCGCCCTCCCAGCACCTCCTGGGCGCAGCAATGGGATGCCGCCCTCCCAGGACCAATCTGGGCGCAGCAATGGGATGCCGCCCTCCCAGCACCACCTGGGCGCAGCAATGGGATGCCGCCCTCCCAGGACCAATCTGGGCGCAGCAATGGGATGCCGCCCTCCCAGCACCACCTGGGCGCAGCAATGGGATGCCGCCCTCCCAGGACCAACTGGGCACAGCAATGGGATGCCGCCCTCCCAGCACCACCTGGGCGCAGCAATGGGATGCCGCCCTCCCAGGACCACCTGGGCGCAGCAATGGGATGCCGCCCTCCCAGGACCAACTGGGCGCAGCAATGGGATGCCGCCCTCCCAGCACCACCTGGGCGCAGCAATGGGATGCCGCCCTCCCAGGACCAATCTGGGCGCAGCAATGGGATGCCGCCCACCCAGCATAGCGGTAGAAACGCCCGTCCTACCGCCCACCCCGTCTCCCCCGCCAGACAACAAGGACCCAGCCGCCACGACGGCAGGGTCCCCACCCCCGACGGCACCGTGTTGCTGAGTGGTCCCGGAGCACTCATGACCCAAAGCAACACCGTCGGTCGATCCTGGCGGGGTTGAATAGGAGGGGACCAAAGGGAGCCCTGGCCTAAGATCTTACCCCGGACCCTCAACTGGCCGTTCGTAGCCTAAAACAGGCCGTCGACCGCCAGCGGTCGGCATCCCCGAATCCTCAGTATCGAGAACGCCGTCACCGTACTAGAGGCGGCGCCACTGCAGAACGAGCGTTCCCACAAGCGGCGGGATCCACGCTTGGCCTAGCCAAACCCTGTACTCTAAAACCCGCCCGACTAAGGCAATGAGATGGAAGGCCAAAAGGACCTAGCAACCAGTGATAAGGCCCTGGCCAGCCGTCCCGCATCTTCACTATGCGGAACTTACCATAAATCCACAAACCAGCCCCCGCCTTAGACAAAAGGCGAGGCCGGCCACCTGGACCTCAAAGTCCTAACTGAAAGGCCACACTGCCTAAACTGGACACAAATATGGCCAGGTTCACAACTGGGGCAGGCCAGCTATAGGGGTAACCTGTATCCTGCCTGAACCCCCCGAACTCTGCACCTGTCTGCTGTGAATCCCCCAGAGTGCAGGCACCACAGAGAGGGCCATAGCCCAGCAGACCTTTACTCTCCTACGCTCGGGAGACCCCCCAGACTCCAAAGGTGGCCGGGGAACGCCACTGGCGACTCCCGGGCCCACGGGGTCAGGGTCCGAAACCTGGACAACTGACCACGGGACAGGGCATCAGCGACCCCGTTATCCACCCCGGGGACATGCCTAGCCAAAAACAATGCGTTTAGGGACAAGGACCTGTGCCCAAAATGACGGACAAGCCGCATGACCCAGTCACTCATAGAGGACAGGGCATTCACCACATGGACCACCGCCAGGTTGTCACCCAAAAGTGCACGGACTTGTCCCTAAACTGCTCCCCCCAAAGCTCTAAGGCCACTATTAAGGGGAAGAGCTCTAAGAACGTAAGGTCCTTAACCAACGAAGAGGCACTCCATTCCGGAGGCCATGCCGACCAGCACCACTGGTCACCTAACACTACCCCGAAACCACAAGTCCCCGCGGCATCAGAGCAGAGCTGCAACTCAGCTTCCAAAAGAAGCTCGTGCCTCCAGAAAGACAAACCATTAAACCTAACCAAGAAATCCCGCCACACGCCGAGGTCAGCCCTGACCCCAGCGCAAAGGCGGGTACGATGATGGGGCAGACGGAGCCCCTCCATCGTGTCTTACAACCTCCTGGAAAAAACCCTACCAGGAACAACCACCCGACAGGCAAAATTAAGAATGCCTGCCAAGTCCTGAAGCTGCCGTAGGGTAACCTTCCGGCAGCCCAGCACCTCATCGAGCTTTCTTCTGATCCTAAGCAACTTCTCTAGGGGCAACCTGGAAGATTGCACCTCCGAGTCCAATTCAATACCGAGACAGGTAATCCTGGTGGCGGGGCCCTCGGTCCCCTCAGAGGCTAAAGGCCCCCTCAACAGAGCACAAAGGGCTTTGAAGACCAGCATTAGAGCAAAGCAATGCTCTGAACGCGCAGGCCCCGCCAACAAGAATCCATCGAGGTAGTGAACGACCGATCCCAGACCGCTGCGCCTCCTGAGCGACCACTCCAAGCAGGTGCTAAAACTCTCAAAAAGAGAGCATGGGACAGAGCAGCCCATTGGCAGTGCCCTGTCCACAAAAAACCCACCTTCGCAATGGAAGCCCAGAAGCCCGAATCCGTCTGGGTGTATGGGGAGGAGCCGGAATGCCGACTCAATGTCGCATTTTCCCATAAGGGCTCCAACCCCACACCTCCTAACCATGGCACGGCCGCATCAAATGATGCGTACCGCACCGAACAAAGTTCGTCAGGAATGAAATCATTCACTGACTCCCCTTTAGGAAAAGACAAGTGGTGAATCAACCTAAATTCACCCCTCGCCTTTCAGGGGACCACCCCTAAAAAGGGGCCCCTCCCCTGCAAGGGATCCTGAATCCCTGTGAGAAACCTAGCAAGAGAGCAGCCGCTCTCGAGCGAGGGTGGTAGTCCCTCAACCAACCCTCGAGCATGCTGACATACTTGGGCTGGGCCCATTTTCCCCCAGTAGGTGGGGTTTGTTCCCTGGACCCCCTCCCCTCGTAACCGTCCCCTTTTAGGGGCAGGGGCACACCAAAGCGGCATGGGCACCCTGCCCTCCCGCACGCACGGCTGTACCTACAAAAGGGGGCGAAAACAAGCCCCCTTGCAGCAAAGCCCTGACATGCAGCGAACGGGTCCCACACCGTGGTGGCCCCCGTACCTAATACCCCTGGTCCCGACGGGTAAGCCTTCAAAAGGGGCGGAGGCACCACGGCCCGCATTGGCGGGGTCCGAACCCCCCGCCCCTGATACACCAGGCCATAGCAAAAAACTGCCCCAGGGGCCCGTGCCCCCGCAGTAGGAGCCGGCGGGGGGGGGCAAACCTGGTTACAGGTGCCCTCCCCCCGAAAAACCCCCAAAAACTAGGACCGGGTGGCCACCAACCGTAGTCCCCCCCCCAGCAGGACCCACGGGGGGGGGGGCTTCCTGGCTACCCTGGCCGAGGGCCTCATCACCTTCCCAGGCACAGCTACCATGGGGCAACTAACTATTTAAATAATTAATGTTTGACTGTAACTGTTTTACTGGTTTGACTACGACTTTACTGAAAGAGTAGTAGATCGTTGGAACAAACTTCCAGCAGACTTGGTATATAAATCCACAGTAACAGAATTTAAACATGTTTGGGATAGACATATAGCCATCCTGAGATAAATACAGTAAATATTATAAGGGCAGACCAGAGGGACCAATAGGTCTTTCCCTGACTTCAGTGTTTCTATATAAATAATTAAATAACAGTAACTATAAACATCAGTAGTATTATTATGTATGTTTTGTTTTACACCATGGTTCTTATGTTAACAACAATGAAACCGGGGCTGCCCGGCCCCAAAAGAGGGCAGCAAATGGCCTCTGCCCAAACAGGCAGCGCAGCAGCAGGAAGCTGCCGCCAAGGGCCTAACTGCCCTCTGAACAGGGGCCAGAACCGGGGGGGGGAGGCGCACACGCGAGCCCTCCGCCCGATCCCCCCGTTCCCGAGAGGGCGACCGGAACGATCCCAAAGAAATTACATTTTGTTATCTGCATGGAGCTGATACTGCTCTTCGACTTAAGCAGAAAACCTTCCAGAATTCAGTCCTAGTAATGTTTACATTATCCAGTTTGGATGGCTTAAAAATAATGCAATACAACACAGAATGTATATTAAATATCTTGCGAATGTCTGGAACAAATCCAGCCAGCACTATTAAGATCAAAAGATTTTGGGGGTATTTCTCTCTGTGTGTGTTTTGCAGAAGAGGGACGAAATAGAGGGGCCAACAGCCGAAAACGGCACAGGTCCAGCCTCCCCGCCGGACCCGAAGCCCATTACCGCTCCACGAGCCTCCGATGAGGCTCTCAAGATGGCGGCCGCAACACGCAGCCGCCTTTTACGAAGCGGGGGGGGGGCTCACGCCGGACTCCAGCCTAGCCTGAAGAGGAGAAGACCGCAGGCCTCGGAAGGGCTAAGCTGCAGCCTCCTCAAGCCTCCGACGAGGCTTCCACAAGCAGCGGCCGCCCACGCGGCTGCCGAAAGATTCCACGAGCAGACAGCCATGTGTCTGCTCGTGAGCTGGGTCCGGGGCGAACAGGCCTGCTTCGAGGCCTGCTGCCCTTAAATAGGGCCAGCAAGCCCCGCCCGGACCCTACGTCATGCCCAGCCACGTGGGCAGGGCATTCCCGGCCGAAATCTCGCCTCGCGAGATTTCGGCCGAAAACAAAATGGCGGCCGCCATGGAAGGGTCCGAGTCTGCCCGGCCCTTCCGCAAAAGCGCCGTGGGGCCGGTAAGTCAGCCGGCGATATTCTCTGGAAGTTGATAATATTTTGACCTTCTGGATATTTATAGATATACAACCTAACTCTAGTTCTGCAGAATTTGGTGAGAAAAAGTTCTAATTTGGTGAGAAAAAGTTCTAAGATTAACAGTCTCCCTGATATGATTGGATAATGATTAACTATATTTGCTTGAAGTTTGTAAAACTCCAGAGTTAGTTAAGAAATGTATTGCATATCTGCAACACGTGTTTCCTATTATTGACATCAAAAATGCAAAATAGATTTCAAAGGTAATTTTTAATCAAATTTCAACACTGTCCATCTCACATGATTGATTCTGGATGGGTTACAATAAAAATACAGTGTTAAGACCTTAAGAATGAGGAAACTACCAAGAATTTTTCATAAATATTTCATTCATAAATGCCACTCCAAGTCTTCGGAGAGGGGCGGCATACAAATCTAATAAATTATTATTATTATTATTATTATTATTATTATTATTATTATTATTATTATATGTCCTGTATAATAATTTTGCTATTAGCTGCTTCTAGTGAAGATTTAGGGAAGGCTCATAATTTATTAAACCCTGGAACACATGTG
The DNA here is from genome assembly GCF_031021105.1 of Erythrolamprus reginae. NCBI lineage: Eukaryota > Metazoa > Chordata > Lepidosauria > Squamata > Dipsadidae > Erythrolamprus > Erythrolamprus reginae. The sequence continues at coordinate 110,909,340 of NC_091952.1, read as the reverse complement.
GTGATTTTTCCTTCTGAAGAGATGGAAGGACTGTCTGAAAAACTAAATTATTGCTTGATTTGTTTATTCACAAAATTCTTGTGGAGTTGTCTGTTACCTGTCAAGATCATATTCTTATTCCAGTAATACTACCTCCTCCTGGTTTCTTTGACAACAAACAAACACAAAATAATTTCTGATGCATTCATTAAAGGAACAGATACTTTTAGCAAAAAGAAAGACTTCAATTTTTCATTTGTTGCTTTCTGCAAAATTGTATTGCTGGATTCTTTAAGAATATTATAGGTTTATAATTCCAATCCACTTTTAAAGTACAATATTTTTCAACTGATTTCTGAATAGCAAGATACTTTGCATCAGTATTGCAAATTCACACTGGTTTTGAGGAACTTTATTTCAGTTAATAAAGGACTTGATATGAAATAATTAAATGATTGCCATGTCTAATGATACCACTTTAAAAGTAAAGTGAAGTGAAAGTTCACTGTTTGATTTCATTGAGGTATTTGTATTTAATGGGTAATTTTTTTTATAACAAAAATATTCTTAAAAGTATAACAGTAGAACAGGTATAAAAATGGAATGTGTTTATTGAATGCAGTTCTATCATAATTTAACTAATAGTATGCTATTAGCACTGTAGCATCTAAACTTTGTCTCAATTTTTCTCTCTTCCCTCCAAGTGAGGTGATTTTAAGAACACCGATTCTATAGGAACCATGCCTTTAGTGTCTGTAGTCTTCTGTGCCAAGAAAATGATTCTTCATGAGTTAGAAGTTTGAAAATGTAAAGATCTGTCTTAGTTATGCTTGCATCAAGATACATACAAAAGCATATATCTTAATTCACAATAATAATATCTTTTAGGACTGCGATGGTGAATCTATGGCATATAGAGCTATATTGGTGAGCATTTGAGCTAAGTTATGACCAGGGCTGGGCTACTGTCTGGATTGGGAGGGGGACACTGTGGAGTAGCAAAAATGGAGCTCTACCTCAAAACTCCCAATTTGAACTGAAAGATGTTGAAAGAAAATGCAGGGTGTCCTCAATAAGCCACACCCACAGTGTGGTAGTAAAAGATTTGGTAGCCCTTCACTGGGTATGGTTCGCATGTGTGCACCAGCCAACTAATTTTTGGGCCTTCTGGGCCTACTAGGTGTTCTAGTTTCTGGTAGGACTTTAGTTATTAAAAAATAACGCTTACTGAATGCAGTATTTCATAAACAAAGAAACTCCATTTTTATTCTCTTCACTTCCATATTCAAAATGCAATACAGACTGGTACATTCCTTTCTCCCTTTATCTCTCTTAATTACATTCCACATGCATTCCTTCAATCCTCCTCTATCTCCCAAGATTTAGGTACTTACAGCATGATTCAAAAACAGCAGGAATGACTGCAAAATAACCAGAAGAAACTTACTCACTCCGGAGCCAAACTGAAACAAGTTTCATTGTGGAACTACAACATTGAAACTCCGCCCTTCTTCCCCACTGGCCCCCTGATGTGCCAAATGCATCACTCCAGTATTTAACCCATTCCTCCCCTTAATATCTTTTCCCTAACACCTGTTCCTTCCGTTTTTGGACCCTTCTGAATTGAGGATTAACCCAGAGAATGTCTGTCTCTTCCTTGCTAGATTCTGGACTCATAGCAACATCCTGTGGCTGGCCTCCCACCTGTTCTAATACCTGTTACCCAGGGCCTACCACTAATTCATAAAGACTATCTGTATCAGAGTCCTCAAGCTCTTCATCATCCTCCAACTGACCAGGAATATTTACAACACTAGGAGTCAGGAAACAGCCTGTTTTTAAGTCTCTGGAGGACCGGGGAAGGCCTATTTTTTGCTCTCCCCAATCTTCAGAGCCTGGGGAGGACAAAAATAGCCTTCCCCACTCCCTGGAGGCCAGTTCCATTTGTGAATTTCCAGTTGAACATTTTTTTTTTGCTTTGTTTTCTCTTCCCAGTCTTCAGAGCATTTCTAGGAGCCTGGGGAGAGCAAAAATGGCCTTCCCCTTCAAGGCCCTCTGGAGGCCAGAAATGCCTCATTTCCCAATGAGCCATTTTGTGTGTATGTGTGTGTGTGTCTGTGTGTGTCTCTCTGTGTGTAATATATATCAAGTTATCTCTGTCTCTCTCTCTCTCTCTCTCTATCTCTGTCTCTGTTTCTGTCTCTCTCTCTTTCTCTCCCTCCCCCCCTATCCCTATCCCTATCTCCATCTCTATCTCTGTACCGTATTTTTTGGAGTATAAGATGCACATTTTGGGTCCCTAAAAAGAGATTGAAAACTTGGATGTGTCTTATGCTCTGAATTTAGCTTCTTTTTCAAAGCTTTTATTCAGCCCTAACTAGATGCTAATGATTTTCCCAGCTCTAACCTTGCATGTTCTTTCATTGGTACTCTCGGTGAATAATGTTTTTTCCAGGCCTAACCAGGGGATAAAATAATGTGCTGAAGCTGACCAGACTAAGGATGCTAGCCAGATGAATTTTGGTAGACAGATTTTTTCCCCCTATTTCACTCATCCAGCAGTGGGCTACAAACCGGAACACCAAGAATGCCATTCCAGAAGTGGAAACAAAGCGTGTAGGCCTGCTCTATTGCCACTGGCCGATTCTGGTAAAAAATACCTTTTTACATTATATAAATGTACATTATATAAACAAAACTCTAGTCTGTATAAATGTAGTGAATCATTAGCCAATCTTAACAGAAAGACTTTGTATATTTTATTTACTTTTATAAATTCTACCAAGGGAGTATTTAGTGCTCTCCAATCAGAATGATGCTCCCCACCACCACCACCTGATATATATACCTAATATTAGAAAAGCCAACCCAGCCTTCCAGTCCAAATCACCTCCAACTCAATGGGAAAAGGAAAAAAAAAATCAATGACAGTTGGTATTGTCCCTGGGAGGCAAAACCCACAGCTACTCTATCTTGTCGGGGTTGAGTGCAAGCCTATTAACGCCCATCCAGACCCTGACAGTCTCCAGACACTGGCACATTACCTCCACCAGTTCTTGAGTGAAGCCAACCTATCACTTTCATAACTTGTTATGGTCTTAAAGTGAGTCAACTCACATGACAATTTTATGATCTTTTTGTACTGGCCTTTAAGCAAATTACTGTAGTCATTACATAAATCCATAGTTGTTAAGAGAAGCAATGATTCACTGTGGCCTGCCAAAAGCTGCTGGTTTTCGGCAAAACTGTCATAACACATGGTCGTGTGACTGCAAATGACCATAAATGCAACCGGGTTGCCCAGTGACCCAAATGTGATCATGTCACAATTGGGGCGAGCAATGTCTGTAATTTCAAATCCAAGTTGTAAGTATCCCCTTTGAACCGAAGGCTATTTGTAGTGTGGATTAAGTGTGTAGCAAGTATTGGTTTACTAGTTTAGACAATTGTCTACAAAGGAAATTTGTTATCTTTCCCACTAATAAGGGTAAATAGGAAGAGCAAGTTTGTCAATGCAGGTAAGATAATTTAATGTAAATTTATTTTCAGCATGTGAAGAACCAGATGAGATTGACTTTGGGGAAATTGTGAGCGCTGAGAAAGCCAAGTACCTGGAAAATGACCGAGTGCAATACAGGTGCAATCCTGCCTATGTCTTGGAAGGACCTGAATGGATTCAGTGTAAGAGAAAAGAATGGACACCTCATCCACCAAAATGCTTGGGTATGCCATCATGCTTTCTATGACTAATGAAGACCTGGAAGAAAATTCAAAATTTATCCAATAGGAGAATAGAGCTGCCATTTAAAAAGAAAACAACTGGAATTAGGATCAAGGTTTTACTGATGCCAAAACTGCCTTGGTGTCAGCTTTCTCTTTTGAAATTTGGAAAAACAAACAGTATTTAATTTTCCTGATTTATTTGAATGAGCAAGCAAATTTGTTGATATAGTTAAAAAACATTCAATTAGAAGCTTGTGCTCACTTATCAGGAAACTGAGAAACTGGAATTCAACTACATATGGATATAACATCAATTGTTAATAAGGTAGGAAAGTGAATTCTGTTGCTATGATGTCCAGCCAATTAGAAATTGAGAAATTTTGCATCATATTTCAACAGAATATGTAACACTCCAGCCTTCTCAAATTTTGTTCCATTACAATTCAACCAACTCAAAATGAATTTGCAGAAGATTTTGAATTGGGCTGTTTGCTCTTAGTTTGAAAGAACTAACATCATCAGTTTGTTCATGCCTCTACAATCCAGTGAAAAGTCTATAGCAGAATCCAAACTTATTTATCATTAATATTGGCATCTATTTTAGTTTATTTGATATTGACCTGGGATTATCCTTTGTGATTTGTAAACAGGGTTGATTTTCTTGGTAGTGGAACAGAGGGAAACCAATGGATAAATTATCTCTCTTGACAAGATCTACCTCCCTTTCTGCTTTTTTTTTTTGCGCCCTGCACTTTCACAAAACAACAGCTAGCAGCAAAGAACTTGTTTGTGTTTGGGAGTCAAAGAAAAGTTTGGTTTATTCAAAGTAATCAGAGTCTGCAGTTTCAGTGTAATGAAGGATATGTACTTGTGGTTCCATCAGTCAGAAAGTGTGTTGATGGTTATATGGATTTGCCTTTATGTATCTCTGGTAAGCATGATAACAATATGATTGATTTGTATGGGATTGTAACTGATTAAAATAATTTTAATATATTGAACATGAACATTTGTTTCTAAAGCTGCATTCTTTTAAAGCTGATTTAACCTTCATTGACATCATTCACATCTTGGCTGAGAATTTTAGTAGTTGCAATCTAAAACAAGAAACCTGATACACATCAGATTGGGGAAGGATTTTGTGGTATTTTTGAAAACCTCTAAATTGTGTCTAAGGTTAAATCCAAAAACGTGAACTTCAGCTAAGAACTATGATTCCCTATATGTATAATATTGGTAGGCATAGGAACATGTTTCAAAAATTTCAAAGATTGTATAAAAATTGAAAACAAAAGAGGAGTCCACTCACTGATATTTCAAATCAATATTTTTATATAGAAAGTATAATTTATACAAGCTACATTCATGCCTGCGAGTTCATCTTGGCAGCTTCTCAGGGAGAGGAGTTAACAGATAACAGTACAGCAGCTAAGCTGCTGCTGAAGATCAAAGCTAATTGTACATTCCTTTATTAGATAAAGATTCTACAGTTTCACTGATTTACAGTTATAGCTTTCCAGACTCCCTGCAGACAGGGTACTTTTACTCCAAGGGTTTTAGCAGAGAAATAACAGTTGGCTAGCGTAAAGTGGCTGGAACCCCAAACCTCAAATGGCTCCATGACATAATGTTGAAACTCCACTCTGAATTTCCCATGAGCCACCCTTAAATACCTATGGGGAGAGGTCAAAAATGCCCTAGAGCAAAAAAACTACAGACTATTTCCTTTTCCCATACAAGTATTCTTGTCTTTTTCTTAGTCTTCTAAAGAAGACATCTAACAAAGGCTCATGATCCTCCTCCTCCTCCTCCTCCTCCTCCTCCTCCTCCTCCTCCTCCTCCTCCTCCTCCTCCTCCTCTAAGTCTGACCCTATTGTCATTGGCATATCTGCCATCCGAGTCCATCTCTCCCTCACTCTTACTCTCTGCATCAGCTGGCACAACTACTGGCCAGGGTACCAAGATGGATCTGGCTCATCCTCCTCAGAATCTGTCGTTACCAGAGTTGGTCGAGGATCACTCACAACAAAAACAAGTTGATGTCATAACATTAAAGGAGCCCTATAATTTATTGATGAAAAATCTCTTTTGTTTGAAATTGCTTGGATGACTTTATCATATAGTCGTGTTAATATTGATCTGACTTGTGCTATGATTTATGATAATTAATAATTCCATAGATTTGGGTGATGAAGTATATGTTATTATTCCTTGTTTGAAGACATTTAACTTTCAGATTATTATAATTTTTGTAGTCCTACAAAAAAATTAGTCCAGAAGGTATTTTTTACATTTTACATTTTAACATCGTCACTCTATCCTTTCATCATCATTTATAAGAGCCATGGTGGTGCAGTGATTAGAATTATTCTTATTCTTATTCTTATTTATTAGATTTGTATGCTGCCCCTCTCCGCAGACTCGGGGCGGCTCACAACAATAACAAAGATAATGTAAGAACAAATCTAATAATTTAAAAAACACAAAAAACCCCCATTATTAAAAGCAAACATACACACAAGAATGCAGTACTGCAGGTTATGTCTGCTGACTGCCCACTGCTAAAAGTTCAATTCTCACTTGATCACTTGATCTTCCATCCTTCCAAAATCACTGAAGTGAGGATCCAGACTATTGGGAGCAATATACTGACTGTAAAGTGCTTAGAGGGTTTTTTAAAGCACTGTAAAGCAGTATATAAGTCTAAGTGCTATTTCTGTTTATAGATGGAAGTCTAAATTCCGTGCCTTATCAATCTGATAGAAACATTTCTTCTAAGAAACATATTTATAAAATAATTGTAAAATGATGTAAATTGGAAAAGCAGATAAATTATTAGCATGTTGTTTAAAACAAATGAAACAACAAAATATAAAGTATGAAATACTTACATATGACAGCCTGAGAACTACTGATCCTGCATGTATTAATTTACTTTTTTCCCACTGGAATGAGAAAACATAAAATAATAATATTACTATGCAGTTATTTTATCATCTCAATCTGTGTGTAATAATTAATTTAACTAAATATTTTCCTTTAACTAAAGTTTATCCTTTTAATCCTTTAAGTTTTTAATAGAGAGTGTTTATGTGTCTATAGTTTTCTATAGTTACATTAATAGAATTCTGCAATCCCAAAGTATATTCCTTCCCCACAATGCCCTTTACAACCCTTGAAACTGGGAGGGTCTCTTCTCAACCATGTCCCTGTCTGTTCCTGGCAAAGGCTAATTCTTTTATCTGATGGTTCCCTTGGCTGCATTGGTTTTCCCTTTGTCCCGAGATCATTTCTACATACTATTACATCATATATTTCTGTCAAGATCGTGGTCAACATAGAGCACAATCGATGCTCTATGTATCAATGTGCAGCAAAAAGAGAGAGAGAGAGTGAGTGTGAGAGAAAGAGATCATGAGCATTGGATAATTTTGGGCTCTATTGAGTGGCAGATTCTGAGTTTCACAAATACAATAAATAAGTAATAACTTATGAAAGGATTCTATTTTAAAAATACTAATAATTTTAAACTATATTTTGGGCAATTGTTATTTTAAGGAACGTCAGCAACAAATCAGCTGGCCTTTTGGGTTTTTTTCTATTTAATAGAAAGAGGAAAAAATTGCAGTGGTCCACCCAGGATTGAGAATGGAGACATTACTACTTTATCTAAGAAGCAGTATAAATCTGGCTCTTCAGTAGAATTTAGATGCCAAAACTACTATGCCATGGAAGGCCAAAAGAGATCTTTTTGTGACAATGGGACCTGGACAAAGGTGCCTGTTTGCCTTAGTAAGTAAGAAAGAAAATTTTCATTCAATTTTCATAACCATTTCTAATTATTAAAATTGACTAACTTTTTTCTCTCTTGCGTAAAGATCATTTTTTTAAAAAAAAAAGTGTTTTATTTTTCTCCACCATTAAAAAAATATGCTTACAACATCATATACCTTCAATACAGCTTAAACAATTATGTTCTTAAATACAGTATTATTAAAAGAATATACATTCTATTATATCTTAACCAGTAATGGGTTCCTACTGGTACAACTAATTGTGTGCAGCTCCATGGCTCTGGCGCACAAGTGTACATTTGAGTGAAATTTTGCTTCCTGCACCCATGCAGGTAGCAAAATCTCACATGGGGATGCATGTATTTGTGTTTTTCCACATGCACAGAAGCAAATATCCTCGCCAAAATATACACACATGTGTGCCCCCGTGTGAGATTTTTCTACCTGCACAGGTGCAGAAAACAAAATTTTGCTCAAATGCACGCTTGTGTGCCAGAGCTGCGGAACTGCACGCAATTAGCCATACTGCTAGGAACCCACTACTGCTCTTAACCTTCAGTATGTGTTTGCTTAAGTCCTCATCCAGATAAATCAATTATCTTTTAATTACATTTACCACTAATATTCCTTCATGTGTTTAATATAGTATTTCTAACTTCTTAAATCCAAGCCATAGTATCTCCTTTTCATTCTTATTTCATTTCTTAGTAACTGAAAACGCTTAGTCAATAATAAAGCCACATTAACTTATATTGAAATTATCAATTCTCTACATGTAATTTCTGTTTAGTAACATATCTAATGGGGAGAAAATTCCCAAATTAACCATTCATTTTAATTCCATTCATTTTCATTTTAGTTTAACTTTCTCCTGGTGGCATAATATGTATTCACTAATTCTAAATTTCATCCAAATCCAAATCCATTTAATATCACTCAGATTACATATATTTATACACCTTATAACAATTGCTTTCATTATTGTCAATCTTTCTTCTGATAACCTAGAGATATTTACCAATTTTAAGCTTAATCAATTATATCAATTTATATCCCTTTGATGATACATTCCATTTAATTTATCTATATTTCTTCCTTTTATTTCATATAAATTCCTAACAGTCTTATATTTTATCAATTATTATATTACTTACATTAGCTAATATCTATAATAATACCAAAAATAAAAACAAACATTAATTATTACGTAATAATCAACTCCCAGCAATTCCTCTCTTTTAAGCTTCCATGCCTTTACTTTACTTATAATCAAACTTTCTGCTAATAACATATAAATGTTTAACAATTGTGCCCCCATTGCTTCCTCCAGCTGCTCCTACTGGTCAGGTCTGCCTGGGGCTTTCCTCCTTCCCACAAGGGCACCGCAAGCTCCGTCTTCTGCCTTCACCTGTGTCTCCACTTACCTCTGCCATCCTTGCCATTGCCTTGCCACTCCTTCTGCCACTCTCACCTGCCGGTCCCACAAATGGCTTCCTCAGAGGCATCTCTAGTGGGGGTGTTTGGGGTGCAGCCTGGTCTTTCAGATACCCACGGTCTTTCCCAGCTCCTCTGCATGCTTCCTTCACTGCCTCTTGTTTCCTCAGCTGTTCTTCATTGCATGGCTGCCATCTTTCCAGCACTGCAGAGTTGCAACTACTACCAATGCAAATCTATGATCAGTTTCTAGGCAGCTAAGGCTCCTCCAACTCCAAACCCAGATCCTCAATGAGCAGGTAATTCCCAAAGATAAAAAAAGGTATAGATAAAAGGATTTCTAAGGGTCTTATAGATGCTTTAGCCATCGTTCACAGCAGTGCTCACCTTTTCCCCGATCTTCCTCAGCTGCTACTGGAACTGAACATTTGGCGAATCAATTATCCTTATTGCAATCTTTATTGGAAGCCTCCTTTGTATCCAAGGCTCCCTGTATTTTTTCCTTAATTCCATCTGCAAATTCCTTAAGATCTCTCATTACATCTTTACAAAAGTCTTTAAAGAAAAGTGTAAAATCCTCCATATCCATATCGTCCTTTTCAGAAGAGGCAAATCTTTACAATAAATCCAGCTGTCTAAGAATATCTCTCCAACAGCCTAGTAAAAGTCACTTTAATCGTTCCCAGATACATTTATTATTATTATTATTATTATTATTATTATTATTATTATTATTTAATTAGATTTGTATGCCACCCTTCTCCGAAACCTCGGGGCGGCATTTTGATGTTTAGCATAAGCTTTGAAGTTTGTTTGGAGTTCAAACCTCCAGCCAATAACGGCCCTTTCTTTTTTATCACAGTTGGAGGCAAAATAGCCAGCATTCTATGCTGACTCAGATATGTTCGCACTTAAAGGTCAACAGCTGAACAAACAAACACTGGTGTGCAGTCAATATGCAGCTTCTCACAAACAAAAATCTTCTGCCAGCAAATGGCATTATCACACAATCTAAAAATTTCCTTCTTTTTTTGTTTAGTAATTTTGTATATTTCTTCCATAAAGAAAACAGTAAAAATACATATAGATTAAAACAATAACTTCTTAATTCATGGTTTAAAATTTCCTCATCGTGAGTTTTAGTTATAACCTATCATAACTAAATGAGTAATGTGATAGTTGGTACATTCAGTCTTTATTTGATGACACGCATTTTTATAGCAGCTTTTAATGTTGCAACGTAGCCTGCTGTATTTTTTGGATTGTAGCTTTCTTATTTTTATGGGTAATTTATTTTTCGTGGTTTTGGTGTTAAGTCACTTAAGTCTCCTTCCTTCCCGGATGACTTACAACTCTCAAAATCAATCCAATCTTTGTATTACGTAGCCACCACAACTAGGAAGCTTAAATAAGCTGATTTCCACTGCTGGTTGAGCTCCCAAGCTGGCTTTCTGTGGGGTATGCCAATCCCAAAATAGATCACTGACAACGTCCCCTTCTTCACCACCCCTCCAAGACAGTTCTGGCTTGGTTCTGATAGAACCAAAAACCCCAGGCAACAGGGATTCAGGATTTCCCTGTGGAGTGTGTGGGACTCTGTCACCACGGCATCTGGGCATGCTCTCTCCATGGAAAGATCATGTAATTGGGCTTGCCTGAATCAGTTCTCCTTTATATTCAATTTCATTTCTGTTTCTGAAGTGAAATTGGTAGCAGATGAAAGCTAGAAGATAAATTACACCAACTGAAACAGGAGGAAACTCCCATTTGGGAAAGATGTGAGATCCAGGTCACAAAATTATGTATTTAGGAGGTAGAAGTATAGTAGTATAAAATATAGAATTATTAATATGTGTAATGGTTTTGACATAGAAAAGACACAAGATTAATATTAGTATGGTGTTGTGATTCCGTCTGAGGCTCCTCAGGGAACGGCTGAACCTCTGCCGGCTCCAGGCTCAGAGGGGGAGGATGAGGAACAGGAGGAGGAGGAGGAGGCCCAGGCAGACGGGGAGGAGGAATATCCCGCCGAGGGAGAGGGAGAACAGCCTGAGTCCCCCGGGGTGGAGCTCTCCCCAGCAAGCAGCCTGGAGTCCTTAGATGAAAATGCACAAGCCATCATCGATCTCAGGCAGAGAAGAGCAGCACAACGAAGGGGACAATTAGCCAGGTATTTCCAGCCCTAAATAGGCAACAGCTGGGTTTGGGTGTGGTTCTCCCCAGAAAGGCTGAAAAGGTAGACCCACCCTTCCTGTATTGTGGAGTATTATCTTTGGGAGTCCTGGGACCTGGCTGTGATCTTTGGTGTCTCAGATTCTGGCTTGTGGCCTTGAAGGCTGAAACCTTGGGGGGAAAGGCATGGGTCTTATTCTCTACAGGTGTGTGTGTGCCAGCAAGAAGTCTGCTGTATTTTCTGGCCGTCAGGATTCTGCTGTGAAGCCTCATAGCCTGCCTGTTGGGAAGAACAGGTTTTTCTCTGTGTTTATTTTTCAAACTATAAAGTGCCTTTGCTTTTACCAGCGTGTCTGGCTGTTTTTTCCAGTTGGTGTTGAAGTCTGGGGGCACCCAGACAGAACAGTATGGTAGGTTGAGAAAAACTCGAAAGAAGAGTTGCTTGTCTTTTAACCATAAAATAGATTACAAATGGATACACTCAGGGAAGAAATAAGAGTGGGGAGGAGAAGATAGAGGAGAGGAGGAGAGAAGGAAGAATGAAGATAGGAAAGAGAAGGAGATTAGAAGTAAGGATAAGAAGGAAAAGAGAGAGGTGAGGACAGGAGGAGGAAGAGGAAGAGGAAGTTAGAGGAAGGAGAAGAGGAAGTAGGAAGAAGATGGAAGAGAAGGAGAAAGAAGGTAGAGAAACAGGAGGGAGATAAGACAGAGGGGAGTGACATGACATAATGGGGGAAACAAACAACTTGATATGGGTAAGATTATTATGTCTGACTAGATAATAAAGTATTGTATATATACATGTATGTATGTATGTATGTATGTATGTATGTATGTATGTATGTGAAGTGTGAAGTGTGAAAAAATAAAAAAAATGTATAAAAAGTAAAGAAAAAGAAAGCTAAATTCTACTAATAGAATTTTGCAATGATAATATGATGCATTTGGAACCTGACAGAATTTCCTTTCTTTTTCATGTAAAATCCCTGTGTGATCCCCAGGACTGAACTGGAAAGCCAGAAGACAAAAGTTAAAGATGAACTAGATGCACCTGAAAATATATTTGTGCAACATGGTCATTCTATTGAGCTCACCTGTATAACAGGTTATGTCGTGGCAGCAAATTCTTCCCAGTCAACTTTTGTAATCCATTGTGATGGGACACCACCAGTGATTCCTAAATGCAAAGGTGACTTTAAAAAGTTTAGTTTCATAGTACTGCTACCCCTGGATGTACTGCACTTTTCCATTTGGCAAGGGCCCAATGGAAACTTTCAGGATATCGTTGAAATTGGAGAAACCTGAAAGACTGCAGATTGCTGGAGAGGGAGTAGTGCAATGAAAGACAAACCTATGGCCATTTCATGGCTAAGTTATTTCAAAAACTTCCACATTGTACCCTTGAAATATTTTCATCAATGTATGGTAATATATCTACATATAATAATAATATAATAATATAAGCCAGCTGCTGTGAGCTCTTGCCTCACAATCAGGAGATTGTGAGTTCCATCCTAGGTAAAGGCAGATGTAGGTTCTCCTTGGGCAGGGGTATGTATGTATGTATGTATGTATGTATGTATGTATGTATGTATGTATTTATTTATTTATTTATTTATTTATTTATTTATTTATTTATTTATTTATACAATTATAGGGTGATAATTTGTACAAATAAAACATTAGATGAGTAATGATAAAAAAGTAACAAAAGAAGACAATAGGACAGGGACGGTAGGCACAGTGGTGCGCTTATGCACGCCCCATATAGACCTCTTAGAAAGGGGGAGAGGTCAATTGTAGATAGTCTAAGGTTAAAGGTTTTGGGGTTAGGAGTAGAAACCACAGAATCAGGTAGTGCATTCCAGGCGTTGATTACTCTGTTGCTGAAGTCGTATTTTTTGCAGCCAAGTTTGGAGTGGTTGACATTTAGTTTAAATCGATTTCGTGCTCGTGTGTTGTTGCGGTTGAAGGTGAAGTAGTTGTTAACAGTTAGGACATTTTGGTATATGATTTTATGAACTATAATTAAGTCGGAACAGAGACAACAGAGTTGTAAGTTGTCTAAACCAAGAATTTCAAGTCTGGCGGAGTAAGGTATTTTGTTGTGAGAAGAGGAGTGAAGGACTCTTCTTGTGAAATACTTCTGGACTCTCTCAATTGTGTTGATGTCAGATATGCAATGTGGTTTCCATACAGGTGAGCTGTATTCTAGGATTGGTCTGACAAATGTTTTGTAAGCTCCTGTTAGCAGTTCAAAATTACCAGAGAAGAAGCTGCATAGGATTAGGTTAACAACTCTTAAAGCCTTTTTGGCAATGTTGTTGCAGTGGGCTCTAGGACTCATTGGATATGAGTACTCCAAGGCCTTTGACAGATTGAGGGTTATCAATAACTTCAATTCCTTCAAGTTTATATTTAGTATTCTGATTCTTTTTACCAATGTGTAAGACAGAGAATTTAGTGGTGGAGATTTGAAGTTGCCAGGTTTTAGACCACTCTGCTACGTGGTCAAGGTCTTTTTGAAGGGTAGCAGTATTGTCGGTGGTATTAAATTGGTTGGACTACATGACCTTCAAGGTCCCTTCCAACTCTGTTAATCTCTTTAAAAATCTGATATATCATTGAATGTAATCAGTAATTAGTTTTGCTGACAATAAACTTCAGACCTGACTTAAAACATATTTCTGTTTTTAAGAGATTTATAAACTGTTAACATACGAAGACCAAAAGAAATTCCAATGTAGCTGCTAACAAGAATGTAGGAACTTTTTGAGTTACAGCTAGAAAACATTGCTTTGCATTTGATCATGGTACTAGTAGAGTAGTGAATATCTAATGAGGGACGTTTCACAATTTTAACAGTTCCATCTTTCCCAGAACCAGCAGTTCCACCACAAGTATCAGAAGAACTTTGTGGATATGTTGGTTTGTTTATGCATAAATGCCATTTCTGTAGCATGATTATCCATGTAGAATAATGTAGAATTATCCATGTGGTTCTCAACCTGGCAGTTGGGACCCCTTTAGAGATCGAATGAACATTTCACAGGATTGCTTAAAGCCCATAGTGACAAATTTCCCATAGTGTTAAGAACTAAAGCTTCTATTCTGGTGCCTTAGAACATATTTTTACAATCCAACCAATCTGGCATTTACAGTGGGGGTGTCCAAAGATGGGCTACAAGAATGGTGAAAGGTCTTAAGCATAAAACGTATCAGGAAAGACTTAATGAACTCAATCTGTATAGTTTGGAGGACAGAAGGAAAAGGGGGAACACGATCGAAACTTTTAAATATGTTAAAGGGTTAAATAAGGTTCAGGAGGGAAGTGTTTTTAATAGGAAAGTGAACACAAGAACAAGGGGGCACAATCTAAAGTTAGTTGGGGAAAAGATCAAAAGCAACATGAGAAAATATCAGTCTTCTATGTTTCTATGTTTCTATATTATAAAACAACAAAATTTCAGAATAGCAAATTTAGAAGATCACCAGAGGAGATGTAACTTACGTTTTCATGACTTTAAGCCTGGGTTTGGAGAAGGACTGAGATTACCTGAGGCAATTCAACAATGGATCGAAGCAAATTACGTAGATAGTGATGAACAAGACATTGAGTGGGCCCATTGGAGTATCGTCCACAGAGATCCGGAAGGACAAAGAGATATTGTTGTTGTGTTTGCAAGTGAAAGGAAGGCGGAAAAGCTTTATAAACTTTTATGATGGCAGATCTTAAATACAATGGAAATAGAAACATAGAAACATAGAAGTCTGACGGCAGAAAAAGACCTCATGGTCCATCTAGTCTGCCCTTATACCATTTTCTGTATTTTATCTTAGGATGGATATATGTTTATCCCAGGCATGTTTAAATTCAGTTACTGTGGATTTATCTACCACGTCTGCTGGAAGTTTGTTCCAAGGATCTACTACTCTTTCAGTAAAATAATATTTTCTCATGTTGCTTTTGATCTTTCCCCCAACTAACTTCAGATTGTGTCCCCTTGTTCTTGTGTTCACTTTCCTATTAAAAACGCTTCCCTCCTGGACCTTATTTAACCCTTTAATATATTTAAATGTTTCGATCATGTCCCCCCTTTTCCTTCTGTCCTCCAGACTATACAGATTGAGTTCATTAAGTCTTTCCTGATATGTTTTATGCTTAAGACCTTCCACCCTTCTTGTAGCCCGTCTTTGGACCCGTTCAATTTTGTCAATATCTTTTTGTAGGTGAGGTCTCCAGAACTGAACACAGTATTCCAAATGGGGTCTCACCAGCGCTCTATACAGCGGGATCACAATCTCCCTCTTCCTGCTTGTTATACCTCTAGCTATGCAGCCAAGCATCCTACTTGCTTTCCCTACCACCTGACTGCACTGCTCACCCATTTTGAGACTGTCAGAAATCACTACCCCTAAATCCTTTTCTTCTGAAGTATTTGCTAACACAGAACTGCCAATAGAACACTCAGATTGAGGATTCCTTTTCCCCATGTGCATTATTTTACATTTGGAAACATTAAACTGCAGTTTCCATTGCTTTGACCATTTATCTAGTAAAGCTAAATCATTTACCATATTACAGACGCCTCCAGGAATATCAACCCTATTGCACACTTTAGAGTCATCGGCAAATAGGCAAACCTTCCCTACCAAACCTTCCCCTATGTCACTCACAAACATATTAAAAAGAATAGGACCCAGAACAGACCCTTGTGGCACACCGCTTGTAACCTGACTCTGCTCAGAATACTCGCCGTTAACAATAACTCTCTGATGTCTACGCTTCAGCCAGCTGCAAATCCATTGAACTATCCAGGGATTAAGTCCAATCTTCACTAATTTATCTATCAGCTCTTTATGTGGAACTGTATCAAAGGCTTTGCTGAAGTCCAGGTAGGCAATATCCACGGCACCACCTTCATCCAACACCTTTGTGACATAGTCAAAGAAATCAATGAGATTAGTCTGACATGATTTGCCTTCAGTAAAGCCATGCTGATTTGGGTCAAATAAGTTTTTGTTTTTTAGGTGCTGATTTATCCTCTTTTTGAGTAGAGTCTCCATCATTTAAACTACAATTGATGTCAAGCTAACTGGCCTGTAGTTACCAGCTTCTTCTCTACTGCCCTTCTTGTGGATAGGCACAACACTGGCCATTCTCCAATCCTCAGGAACTTCTCCTGTTAACAGGGATTGGTTAAACAAATCAGTCAGGGGGGTAGCAATGACAGATCTGAGTTCTTTAAGAAATGAGATAAGAATTTTAAGGGACCTCTCTAGACAAACTCTACAGGAAAGGGCTGCATTGAGACCAATTACAACTCTTTTCTTCCGGAATGTTGTCAAATTTACATGGGGATTTCCTGCAGCCATTCTGGTGTATTAAGGAAATCAGATGTATAGAGCACACACATTTAAGGAGGGAAGAAATTCGTTGCAACAACTGGGCATAGAAATTGAAGAATGGAGAGATCAAAGAGGGGAAAGCGGAGAATCCAGTGGGGCAAGAGTTGCAGCTGTTGAAGGAAGAAGTGTTACTATAACAACTGATTCAAGTGGAAGGGGTACTCCAGAGGATACCCTTCAGGCAAAGCTGGAGGAGAAGGGAAGAGAAGAACAACTGAGGGTCCTAGAGGCACATATTGCAGCTTTAAGAAGAGAAAAAGGGAAGAAACCAAGAAATTGAAGAAATTGCTGAAGTGAAGACTTGTCAATGACTCTTTCTTTTTTGTAATTGCTTTTTGGAGCCTTCTTTCTGTCAGGTTTCCCTTCTTCTTTTTATGGAAGGAAGGGAATAGCAGAATACAAAAAGAACTGAATGTTAAAGGAAGAATAAAGGAAGGGAGTGAGGGGACTTTAAAAAATTGTTATTAAGGGAGCCAGAGGGTGGAGGTGTAATCAGGATTGGTGCCTTCAGAGAAGGACAAGTATTCAACTTGTTGCCCTTCCCTAGAGGAGAGGGGGATCAAGGTGGTAGGATCTTGGTGTGGGGGTGTGTGAGCAGGGTAAAGAGGAGAAAAATAAGTAAATTAGGAAAATTACAAATAGGAAAATGGAACATAATTATAGATAATGTGTGATTGGACTATTATGGCTTTAAATATGAATGGATTGGGATCGAATTTGAAATGTTATAGAATATTAAGGATGGCCAGGGATAATCGGGTGGATATTATGGTTTTAACAGAAATGCATAAACAACATCAAAGAAGTGATAAACTTATAATTGATAATAATTGGAAATCGATATATGAGTTTTGGGGTGACCAAAATAGTAAAGGTGTGGCAATTTTTATTAATCAAAGGGTTCCATTCAAAGTTATAATATCCTACAGACGTGGAGGATGTGAGAGATTGTCATCATCCTGAAAATGGACAGGGATTTAAGGGACCCTGGTTCCTATCATCCTATCAGTTTGGCAAATCAGGATTATAAAATACAGTATTTATGAAGATATTGGCAAATAGAATTGAGAATATTTTGCCAAAAATCATTGAGGAAGATCAATATGGGTTTGTAAAGTGAAGGAAGATAAGTGAACCAATAAGAACTGCTGTCATTGTGATGCACCATGTTACCATGTAACTAACAGGAAATTGAGAATTTTGAAATTAGATGTGTATAAAGTCTTTGATAAGATTAACCATAGTTATTTATATAAATTATGTAAGGAGTTAAATATGGGAGATACATTTTCTAAGATTATAAAGGGAATCTCTAGTAACAACTTTCTGAATTTATTTATGATCTTTCAAATAAATACAAGGCTATTAAAAGCACTTTTAATCAAAATGACTAATTTCACAGTATATTTTAGATTCTAAAATAGTAGTTTTAAGTTATTTGTGCCCATCAGTATGTATGTCTATCGATTTAAATGTTCTTTTGGTGCTACCGGTATATAGATAATAAAACTAGTAATGATATTGTTATCTATACTTATGGAAAGCAATAACTACAACATGATATGAGTTTTCCTTTTTTATACAATGCATTATTTATTTTCTTTAGAAATTACATGCAACTCTCCAAGAATATCTAATGGTACTTTCCGACCTCAAAGAACTATATATCAGGATGGGGATTTAATTCAAATTCGTTGTGACACTGGATTTACTTTTGAACCAGATATTGGAGAAAAAGTGATTGAATGCACAAAGAATGGATGGTCACCTCCACCAAAATGTAGCAGTAAGTAGAACTACTGTCCACTACAATGAAAGTAGAATGGCTGGTATTTTTAATTCTGTATAAAGTGTGGCAGACAGAGCCATATCTGAGGGCATGCGAGGTGTTTCCCTATGTCAGCTGTTTTGGGGTAGTCTGTGACATAGAGATTTTCTCCCACAGCTGACGACCAGTTGGGCAGTTCAGGCCTGGCCAGGCCTCAGGGCGTGTCCAACAGCATGGCTCCTCTTCGCTGATCTGAGCGAATCTGGTGTAGACCTGCCTACTTCGCCAATTACGCATGTGCCAACGTAAGGGGAAAGGAGTGTTGTGTCCATACTGAGTTGTAATTAGTTGGGGTTACTGCGCAGTCTGATTTGTTGCTATACTGTTGCTGGGTTGTTAAAGAAGTAGTGGGAGATTCCTGGCTAGTCAATTGGCCGGTCTTACTTTTGCGCCGGCTATATATTGAGCTGTCATTCCTCACCATGTCGTTCCTGTCAGAAGTTAACAAGTTGTTGTTGTTGGCGACTTTGACTCCAGTTCCTTCCGACTTAACAGTTTTGGCAGCCATGCAAAAAAAGGTTCACCATCACTTTTTCTGAGAGCAGAATAGATAAAATTGCATCATTGCATTTCTACAAATTTATCTTAAACAGAGTCTTTTTAGATACAGTATATGGGAACCATGCAAGTAACATGCTATAAACAAAATGTGTAACATTTGCTTATCAAATGAAGAAGAATAACCAAGATTATAGGCCAATTCATGGGCAAATAGATGTACATGTCATAAAGGAGAGGTATATATGGCCAGTATTATTTTCACTTGGTAAATAATAGATACAAATTATAGGCTGGTGAACCTTCTGTTGAACAAAAGAAACAACAAGGATGAAAGTCAGTGAAGGGCTGCTTGTCTTTAGTGCTACCAGTGCACTCTCCGAGGGTGTAGTGAGTGTGTGTGCTTCCAGGGGGTGCGGGATTGTCTGTTGGCATGAGATTTAGCTTCTGCGTATGCACAGCAAGTGAAATCTCATGCGTGGATGTGTGCATGAGTGAGATTTCTGCGCATGTGCAGAAGCAAAAATCGGGGGGGGGAAGCCAAAATCTCGCTTACGTGAGCATCCACATTTGAGATTTCGCTTGCTGTGCATGTGAAGAAGGCAAATCTCACACGGAGGCACACATGTGCACTTCAGGGACCAGCAGTTGTGTGCGCATCCTGGAATTTTCTACCGGGTTGGAGCACCAAACTGTATAAGCAGTAGCCCATCAGTGCTGAATGTTGCTAAACAGCTGGAAACATTGATCATTACAGTATGGTATGCATAGCTTTACAGAGAAAAGGGAAAGGGTAATGTATTACAACTGCACAAACAAATTCATTTCCTCATTGGTATACAGATATTTGTTTATAAATAATTTTTATTTGTTTGTTTGTTTGTTGCTTTATTTATTTAATGGTATTAGAGAAGATATGTGCACCAATGTTTGGTCCTATAGCATTGTTTGAAAAATATTCAACCAACAATGTACGTTGCTGTCACTGATCTTAAGGCAGCTTTTGATTCTACATTCAGGATCAATTGGGAGTAACTGGAAGTTGCATTAATTGATTTTAAGTTTCTCCATTTAGAAGTGTGCATGTGCAGTGGTTAGAATTCTCACTGTTCACTTCCAGGAATTCGACTCTGATGAGCTGAAGGTTGACTCAGGCTTCCATCCTTCTAAGATCAATAAAATGAGAGCCCAGAGTGTTGGGGGAAATATGTTGATTCTGTAATATGCTTAGCGAGGGCAGTATGAAGCAGTATATAAGTCTAAGAGCTATTATTATTGCTGTTTAATTTGTGCTTTGCATATCAATATGACATTTATGATCAGATATTCAATTTTGGTCATTTTATGCAATATGCAAGAATTTCACTCAAAACCACTTACAACTCTATTTTTTTTTAAAAAAATATTTATTTGTTTGTTTGTTTCTTTATTATTTTTGAACATACATCAATATCTATACATGAACAGTGAGGCATCAGGGTATCATTCCATTGAATACAAGTAGTAGTGTTAGTATTATTTGTTACTTACATCATTTGTGTTAAAATATTGGCCTTCATTATTTAATTGTTTAGCATTTTAATCCACCATTCTAATGACCATGACAATAACATTAAAACATTCATAGTGTTGCCATCTTTCAACATCTAATATTTATATATAGCTATTACTGTATTTTTGGAGTATAAAATGCACTTCCCCCCCCCCATAAAATATGCTGAAAATTTATACTCCGAATGTAACCCCACCCACCCACTGGCCCCCACCCTTCAGCCTCCACACATTCTCTTCCTGGCTGTAGAGATTGCCACAGACAATGTCTTGTGCTTTTGGGATCTATGCCTTGCATTTTCAGCCTCAAAATGCTCCGATCAAGCCGATCAAGGCTGCAGGGATCACCAAAGCATATCAATGCCAATCACCACCTCCATGCATTGCATTTTAGGCCTCTGCGTGCCCCATTTTTCTCCTCAGTCACATGGCATTTTCAGGTGGCGATTGGCGGCAATGTGATTTGGTGAACCCCGAAGCCTTGAATGGTTCTCAAACAGAGTGTTTGTAGACTGAAAATGTGTGGTGCAGAGCCCAAAATTGCAACCCGTAATAGCTGAAGCCTTGTCTTGCTGCTTCCATTTGTCACCTGCTTTACTCACTTGAGCTCCCTCCGATGATTAGCTGTGCTTTTGAAGATACTTATCAGACCCAATGCAGTATGTGTGTGAAGTGAGAGAGGGTGTGCGCATGCTCACAACCAAAAAACCCATGTCTTGAAGTTGACCAGGCTAAGGACACTGGCCAGACAAATAACTGGTAGGCAGAGGAATAATTTTTTCCCTATTTTCCTTTCCCAAAACTAAGGTGCATTTTATACGTCAATGTGTCATATACTCCAAAAATACGGTAATTTTAATACATTACAGTGTTCCCTCGATTTTCACGGGTTCGAACTTCGCGAAAAGTCTATACCACGGTTTTTCAAAAATATTAATTAAAAAATATTTCATGGTTTTTTCCCCTATACCACGGTTTTTCCTGTCCAATGACATCATATGTCATCGCCAAACTTTTGTCTGCCTTTAATAAATACTTTTTTAAATAAACTTTAATAAATAAATATGGTGAGTAATAATCTAAATGGTGGCTAAGGGAATGGGAAATTGTAATTTAGGGGTTTAAAGTGTTAAGGGAAGGCTTGTAATACTGTTCATAGCCAAAAATAGTGTATTTACTTCCGCATCGCTACTTCGCGGAAATTCGACTTTCGCGGGCGGTCTCGGAATGCATCCCTCGCAAAAACTGAGGGAACACTGTATATAGAAATATGTATAATATTATTCTCCCTATTTCTTCTTTCTGCCTCTATTCTAACTCCTAGTAAGGGCAATCTTGTGCTATAAAAGATTTTATCCATCATTGCCCATTTATCCATCCTCTTGCCCATTTTCATATTTTAATTGTAATTTGTTTTTGACTTGTCGCCCAAATTCCTATCTTGGGTCTTCATCTTTATCTACATCTTTCCTGTTTAACCTAAGCATTTCTTCCTTCTCTACTATCTTTGACTGCCTCAAGAGGATCTGCCCAAGGCTCTATTTTCTTTTCAAGAATATCTTTCAGTTTATCCAATATCATGTTTTGGTCTTTTAGCATGTATTTTCTCTGAATTATTTCCCAAGTCTTTATTGCCTTCTCCTTATCTTCTTGTTTTATTTGTTGATTTGTCTGTTCTATCTTTTCCCCTGTTCTCTCTATTATCTCCTCTATTTTCTGGGCTTTCTGATCATTATTTATTATCCTTTGTAGAACACTTTCTAACTTCTCACTTATGTTATTAATTAAATCAGTAGTTCTCAAGTTTTCTAATGCCGTGAACCCTTAATAGAGTTCCTCGTGTTGTGGTGACCCCCAACCACAAGTGTAGTGCCAATTCTCCCAACAGAGCTGTTAGGAAGATTAGAGAGACACCCCCCACTGTAAATGCCTGATTGGTCGGATTGTAAAAATATATTTCAAGGTGCCAGAATAGAAATTTTAGTTCCTAACACCAAGGGAAATTTGTCTTTTCCCATGGTCTTTGGAGACCCCTGTGAAATGGTCATTTAACCCCCAAAGGGCTCCTGACCCCCAGGTTCAGAACCACTGCATTAAATACTTTATCTCCCTGTGATTCCGTATCATAACATCATAAATGCTTTGAAACATTGACACTATTTTTTTTTTGCAACCCACTTATTTCCCCCTACTAAAACATCTTCTCTTCCTTTGATAAGTCTAAATACAGCTCAGTAGCCCCAGTTTCTCAACTATCTTTGACCTCAGAAAGTCAATCTGGAAATTGTTGACTCAATCTTGATGTTGCTCCTCAGGGAATACTTTATGTCTCATAGTTAGTGAATTTAGTTCTTTTTAGGGAATCCAGGAAAATTTCCAAATGTCTCCTTCAATCCACTCTATAAGGTCAAACGTAACTACTGATATTTAAAGTCACTTTATCTTCTGTGTTTTCACCATTAGAGTTCCAGTAATCATGAAGTAGATAAGTATAATATAGAGCAGTAGGTAGCACAGCAGTCCTGCAGGTGTTATTTATTTCCACTTTCTTCTCTGTCTTATCGGTATTTTCCACAGGGTTATACGAGTATAATCTCTATTCCATTCACCAGTAGGTGGCACGTTCAATTTAACTCTCAACATTGCACAAATTCTAACAGGTTCAGTGGTATTTATTAAAACAAATAATCAAAATTCTAACATGTAATTCCAGCATTTTAAAATGCCTTATTGCCAATATTGCCATATTGCCAATAATGAGATCATCCAAGGGCATGGGGTGAGGTATCATCAGTACACGGATGATACCCAGATTTACATCTCCACCCCATGTCCAATCAATGAAGCAGTGGAAGTGATGTGCTGGTGTCTGGAGGCTGTTGGGTCCTGGATGGGTGCCAACCGACTCAAACTCAATCCTGATAAGACGGAGTGGCTGTGAGTTTTGCCTCCCAAGGACAATCCCACCTGTCCATCCATCACCCAGGGGGGGAATTATTGACCCCTTCAGAGAGGGTCCGCAACTTGGCCGTCCTCCTCGATCCACAGCTCACATTAGGGAACCATCTTTCAGCTGTGGCGAGGGGGGCGTTTGCCCAGGTTCGCCTAGTGCACCAGTTGCGGCCCTATTTGGACTCACTGCTCACAGTCACTCATGCCCTCATCACCTCGAGGTTTGACTACTGTAATGCTCTCTACATGGGGCTACCTTTGAAAAGAGTTCGGAAACTTCAGATCGTGCAGAATGCAGCTACCAGAGCAGTCATGGGCTTCGCCAGGTATGCCCATGTTACACCAACACTCCGCAGTCTGCATTGGTTGCCGATCAGTTTCCAGTCACAATTCAAAGTGTTGGTTATGGCCTTTAAAGCCCTTCATAGCATCGGACCAGAATATCTCCGAGACCACCTTCTGCCGCACAAATCCCAGTGACCGATTAGGTCCCATAGAGTGGGCCTTCTCCGGGTCCCGTCAACTAAACAATGTCAGTTGGTGGGCCCCAGGGAAAGAGCCTTCTCTGTGGTGGCCCCGACTCTCTGGAACCAGCTCCACCCAGAGATTAGAACTGCCCATACCCTCCTTAAACTCCTTAAAACCCACCTTTGTCGTTAGGCATGGGGGAACTGAGATATACAAACAAACAAACAGCAACCACTGTTCCCTCTAAGCTGTGTGGACACGCGGCCATGCACCCAACAACAAACTGCCATGCAGCATTTTCTTAGTAAAATATTTTTTATTATTTTCAAAGTAAAACGAACAAATACATACAACATTAAACATTTAAGGAGCTACTATTGCTCCGCTTATCTTAGAAGTCTAACTAATACAAAATATAAAAAGCTCTAACTGTTACAAGATCTAAGCAGAAAAACCACACTTGAAAATTACTTTATCATTAAATTTAATTATAGATTTTTAAAATTAAAATTATTGATTGAGTTTCTCTCTCTATATATATATTTTGAACAAATAATAATAATAATATACTTATATGTATATATATATATCAAAAAACAATAAACAAATTATTAGTAATACAAAAAAATAATAATATAAACACTTCTGAGTTAGTTATAATATAAACTATATAAACTATATAATTCTATCTTATAATTTTTAAGTAATCATTTATTCTTATATGTTTAATTTTTAATACTATTTTTAACATTCCACCAATCATATACTTTATCCCAAATTTTATAAAATTCTGTTTCAGTTTGATTGTTCAACCTTTTAGTCATCATATCTAGTTCTGCACACTCTATGATTTTTTTAAACACCTCAGAGTCTTTCGGTATCGTCTTTTCTTTCCATTTCTGCGCGAATGTTATTTGTGCCGTGGTCAATATATGTATTATTAAATAGTAAATATCTTTTTTATACTTTATATTTGAAATACCCAATAAAAAAAATTCAGGAGATTTTTTAATCTTCTCCTTTGTTATTTCATTTTCTAATGCTGCACAGTCGTGATGCATAGGGTGTGAGGTAAGGAAACATCACGTCTCTGGCAACAATGTGGCTTTGACTTGGACAGCCACTTCTGCTCTTGCTAGAGCCTAGCCGGCTCATGCCTAGCCACGCCCCTCAGCTGCCCGGTTGGCAACAGGCTAAACCAATCGCCACAAGAATGCTGCTTCTCCTCTACACAGAAAAGAGGCACTGAGAGAAGGGGCGGGAGGGTAGAAGGGACTTTCAGAAGGTAAAGGGCATGAAAATGAAATCTTTATTTAAGGGAGACGCTTCAGGTGGCTGTGGCTTTCTCTATTGCTTAGAAATAGAAGTCCCTTCCAGCAAGCCGGCGATATATTTTACAAGTAAAATAAGCTACCCATTTAAATTTGATTCATTTCTAGTAACAAAAGAGGTAATTTTGTAATAAAATAAATATTGTTACTTCAAATGGGAACATATTTAACCCTGTGTAATTAAACCTTTTCTTCCAACTAATCATCCCACCCAAGAGGATTGTTAATGTGAGTCCTGCTGACTTTTGAGTTTTAGTAACTGAAAATGATTTTACAATCAACATGTCACAAATCATTAGAATTCTTCTTTTATAGAGAGATCATGCTCAAATGTTCAACTCTGGGCCCCAACCAGTCCTTATGTCTCTGCGCCACATAAACTGATGCTGCAAAGTTGTACACAGCCAGACTGCTTCAAGGAATTGTACAGTGCAATACATAACAATATATAAAAGAATATTATGAGTACTGGAGATTTTTGTTTGGCTTCTGATTGTCTTTCTTGTTTTTAGTGAATTCTCTGCATACTGCTTCCTTTTGAAATAAGCAAATATATCTTATAAGTTAGTTATATGAGATTTGATTAAAGGCAAGCTCCCTTTGAACTAAGTGAATGTTGGTTTGTATGTTGGTTTGCACATAACAATAGTAAAATTTGATGATAACTATTTGATTTATAAAAATCAAGAGTTTAAAACAATACAAAGATTAGGATAATATTGTAATACAGTGATCCCTCTATTATCGCGAGGGTTCCGTTCCAAGACCCCTCGCGATAATCGATTTTTCGCGATGTAGGGTTGCGGAAGTAAAAACACCATCTGCGCACGCGCACCCTTTTTTCTATGGCCGTGCATGCGTAGATGGTGGAGTTTGCGTTCCCCGCCGCCCACGCAAAGGGGAAACCCCTATTCGGCTCCTCGCTGCTGCTGCGCTACCGAGCAGATCAGCTGCTGGGCGGCCGAAGGAACCTTCCCTGGGTCTTCCCCCTCTTGCTGGCGGGCGGGCGAGCGGCGGGCATCAGCGAGGAGCCGGGGTTTCCCCTTTGCGTGGGCAGCTGGGAAGACCCTGGTTGGGGGGCTCGGGGGGGTGCTGGGAAGCCCCCCAGGCCGGCTGCGACCTTTTAAAACAGCCGCGCCGCTTCCCAGCTGAGTCCTGAAGCCAAACGCGGAAGTTTGCCTTTGGCGTTTGGCTTCAGGACTCAGCTGGGAAGCGGCGCGGCTGTTTTAAAAGGTCGCAACCGGCCTGGGAGGCTTCCCAGCACCCCCCGAACCCGGGTTGGGGGTTGGGGGGGTGCTGGGAAGCTCCCCAGGCCGGCTGCGACCTTTTAAAACAGCCGCGCCGCTTCCCAGCTGAGTCCCGAAGCCAAACCCGGAAGTGGGGGTTTTTTTAATTAATGTTTTTTTAAAAATCGCGATATAGCGTTTCGCGAAGATCGAGATCGCGAAACTCGGGGGATCACTGTAGTATGAATTTTGGCATTTATCATTTGTTCTACATAATTAATATGAATATATTTACTTTATTTGAGAGAGTGTGGTTTCTTCTTATACAAGATAAATATCATCTTGTAGAAGAAAGATTTTACAATTAATGATTAAGTATCCCCGAATTGTTATTGTTATGGAATAGGTTGGTAAGTTTCCCAGGGAGCCAAACCATTTGTTTAATTGAATAAAACATGACTAAAGTAACCATAATTTATCTACTGAAAACAACTGAGACTTTTCCATCATTAGCTCAGATTATTGCAATCTGGATGAACCTTCTGTCCAGTTCAGATTAATAATGATAGGATCTCTTTGTTTTAACATGGAACTGGGCACAAAATGTGGAGCCAGAGAAATTGCTCCAAGTGAGTTTGTTTGGGGAGGGGTGGGGTGGCCTCAGATTTCACTTCCAGGCTCACTTCCAGATTGCAAAATGATGGAAACTGTCACAAAAAGGTATATTGAGATACTCAGCTTTTGCAATAGATGTTGGGCTTAGTCAGATTTACTGATATTGCTTTTGGGCAGTAAAGAGAGTTTCCTGAACAAAATTGTAGATAAGCTATCTCAGACAGTTCTCTTAAAACAGAGCTCTTATAAAATTGAACATTAAGTAATATGCTAATTTACATTTCCAAACTTTGAACTGGAGGAAACAGCAAATGTATGATACTTGACTAGACTGATATTTAGCAAGATATTGGCATTTATAACCAAAGAAACATGCAACCTATTGTAGCCTTCTGTTAAAATGAAGCCTTCTGTGAACATAATATACTAGTCTGGAGCAAATATATCTTTTAAATCTATAATTTCCAGTCATAAATTAGTTTGGTTAACAAATAAGATATAAACAAGCTTAACATGGTTTCTTCCCCTGCAGATCGGCTGATCTAAGTTTGTCTGTTTGTAGTCTTCTGTTCTTTAAATTATTGATCATTCTAATTTCAGTTGGAATCTGTGTATGCTAGTGATTTCAATAATTAGGCAACCAGAATAACAGACTAGCATAGTGGGAAGGGACCTTATTCTGCCCCAGCACCGAGCCCCAAATAATTACACAATAAGTTGTCTTGGCTGACATCTGTGAAAAAAAAATCAGGTGCTCAGGCATGAAAATGTGCCACTCAGACATTATACTTTTCCACCCACACCAAAAAAAATATTAGACAGAACATTAGTAGCAACCTGTTCGCCCAGTACCAGAAATATTAGTGCAGTCCACATCCGTGTATGCGCACTGCATCACAAAAAATGGTAATTCACTCAACTGCACCATCTGCGCATTTATGCAACATCAAACAGCATGGCAATTCCCTTACATGTGCCATCAAGACATGCATGCAACATCAAAAACACAGCGATATAGGATGGGATTTCCTGGGCAGGTTGCCACTTCAGGTTCACCTGAATTGATCTGAACTGGCTGAATGCCACCTCTCAAGTATAGCTATATTTGCTGCCTTGACTCATTTATGAAAAGGCAAGATTAAAATATAATAATAACAAAAACAGCAAGAATCATAATGCTTGATAAATCCCAGTGCAGTGATAAAACAGTAGAAAGAAGTTCAGTCCCATTTTACAGTATAAGACTGAAGATGTCAAATCAATATCATTCCATTCTCCCCACAGCCCTCACAGATTGTAAGCAGAAGCAATAAGGGCCTTTTATGACCACATCACTCATTGTCACTCTCTGTTCTCTCTTTAGATCCAAGGCAGAAATTGAGATCAGATTCTGATATTGCACTAGAGCAAACTATAACAATTAATAACAGGTTCATCTCTGATGCTAGCACAGAATAAAGCAAAGCAAATGAATTGATAGAATATTCTGAATTTGGGGAGTGCCTTACTTTCCCCTCTCTATGCCTTCTCCTCAGGAAAAGGATGTGATTATATAGATATAGAAAATGGGAGAATGACTTCGGACCGATTTCCAAAATGGGAGGGACAATCAATTCATTTCCATTGTTTTGTTGGTTTTCTGCCTGCAAACAAGGAAACATGGCAAACAGCAACATGCAGGAATTCCCGTTATGTCCCAGAAGTAAAGTGTTTCAGTAAGTAATTCTTCCCCTTTGTAGTAGATATTGCCAAGTATAAACAAAACAGGTCAGATGCTGTCCTGACCTTACTTTAACCTTATTGAAGTAACATCCTACAGAGATGTCAGCCTGTTCTTGGGTTGTTTTGCCTGTTAGGCTGAAGCTTGCACTGCTGTTTCTTCTCAAGAGACTCTAAAGGTTGTTTTGAAGCCTACAGTTTGCAAAAAAAATGTGTACTAAAGCCTTAAATGAGAGAGGTAAAAGAAGAGTCTGATAAAATATAAACAGAAAAATAGGGTTCTTCTTCATCAGCTTCCTCTTCTCTTCACACCTTGTCATCTCTGTGAATTAGATATCATGCAGAGTATGAATAGCCTTCCAAGAATCATAAATGATGTGAGCATGTTGTTCTTTTTTGTGATCCTTATGTACGTTTTTATTATGGCCGTACTGTTTATAACTTCTGATACAAGTATATAGAAGGTGACAACATTACATTTACTTGTGATAGCGGATATTTTTCTGCAAACCAGCAATCAACAATTACTTGCACAAAAAATGGGTGGTCACCTGCTCCAAGATGTATCCAGCCAGGTAAGTTTTAGGAAAGTTAACTAAATTTGCCTGACTTGAAATTGCTTACCATGCTGTACATGTGCACTTATGCTGTATATGTATACACAGGTATACATGCACACACACATGCATATGTGTGTGTGTGTATGTATGTGTCACATGTTTTTGCTATATATATATATATGTATATGTATGTGTATGTATGTATGTGTATGTATGTGTATGTATGTGTATGTATGTGTATGTATATGTATGTATATGCATGCATGCATGTATGTATGTATATATGTATGTATTTCTAAATGAGAATTTGTGATAATTTAGCAGCAGGGAAGAAAAGAGATCCATATTTCTACAGGGAATTGTACTGTGACTGGGAATTAAGGTAAAGTTTATGTATATACATATAGTTGTGCCTATGTGCCTATCATTTATTTATTAAACTTAATGCCTTATATTTCTTAGATATATTTAATATTTTCTTTTTTTATAATGAACAGTTTAATCATAATACCTATACATATGTATAAAGTAATTATCCTGTAAGATTAACATCAAATCATGATTTTATTTTGGGACAAGGTCTATAATGCACAAGCAAAATAAGAATATTACAATTTTCTACCTTTCTATTTAATATTTAATATATTTATATTTGATATATTTAATATTTTCAATAAAAAAGTGACTTTTGATTTGAAGAAAAATATTTCAGATGAAGTTTGTTAACAATTAAAAAATGTTTTCATTATATTTCTTATTTTTGAAGACACAGTGATGTGTTTTGATGTGGAAAGGAGATTTAGGTTTGTTTCAAAAAATATCTGAGGCCTAGTATAAATTGTATTGGGAAGTATACAAATATAAAATAAATGAATAAATGGCAATTATTAAGGAACAGTAAAAAAGAAAAAGGTAGTAAACATCAAAATTACTGGTATGTGATAATACATTTTAATATATATCTTGCAACTAAAACAATTCACTGCATCAAACACATTTTAAAAATCTCAGTGTGTGTGTGTTTGATAGCATTTGCATAAAAATAATTACGCCTGTGCTCTAAATACTTTCACAATTGTATAACTCTATAGAAGTCTTAAAATATGACAATTCTCTAATTGTTGTCAGTGAAGCAGGGGTGGGTTCCTCCCAGTTCGGACCAGTTCCATAGAACCAGTAGTGACCCACTGATGATGTCACTGAACTGGATTGGTCAGTGCCGGTCCATAAAGACTGCCATCTTTTTTCATCCATCTCGTTTACTACCTCTTCCTTACTAAGTTGTAACATCCCCATCACAATAGTTGTCAATATTTCCCCTGGATTTTCATTTTCTATTTCAATTACATTTTGGAACCTCAGATATTATGAGCATCTCTCTAATTCGAGTTGGATGAAGGAGTTTTCTAATTCTCTGTGGGAGTCTTTTATTTTTTGATCAACATATTCTATTTTTTTTCTTTTTGTTCTATTTTTTCCCCCACCACTACTATTTTTTGTTCATTTTTTTGTGTTGCCAATTGGGTTGATTCCAGTCTATTTTCCAATCTTAATATATCAGTTTTCAACTCCTTGTGGTTATTTGTAATAAGTTCTTGCAGTTTCATCATTGTCTCCTGCATTATGTTTAAAGTGCTGTTCATATTCTGCATTAATAGGGTTCCCTCCTTTTCTTTTTCTGCATTTAACATCTCATCTATTTGCCTTTGTGAGGCTGGAGATGCTGTATTCCCTGATGTTGTTGAGGTTGGTTTTTTGCTCCCTCTAGGTTGGTAGTTGGCCATTTCCTTTATGATTTGTTTTTGTTTTTCTAAAATACTATAGATTCTGTTCCATATAATCATAAGAAATACTTACTAAAGTTAGGTTTGTAATTCATAAAATAATATATAAAGATTAAAGTTTAGAAAAATTACTAATACCAATCAAATACTATAAACAATATATAACAATGTAAATACAGTTTTTCAATATATTATAATTAATTGTGTCTACCAAAATTGCTATACTTTATAAAGTTGCTATAATATATAAGACTATATAAGACTAAGTTATTCTAATTATTATGTATATCTTACTTATATCTAAATAAATCTATTAATTTTGAATAAAAGAAATGACAAAGGAGGGATTCAGTGATAAATTCAAAATGAGAGTAAATCTTAAACACAACTTAATAAAGGTAGGTAAATATATACTATAATAATAACAATGTAAATGTCAGTGTATAAACTTATTCTATATAATAAGACAAAGGAAGAAAAAGAGAAGAAATCAAAAGTGAAAAGGAGTAATTACTTCTTCTTCTTTAGTACCACTGAAGTTTCAAAGTTCAAAATTTCAAAATTTCAATGTTTCAAATTTTTCAATGTTTCAGGGTCTCTAAGTTTCAGAGTTCAAAGTTCCAAAGTTCCAAATTCCTTTCTCAGTGCAGTAACAAAGTTCCAATTTGTAGATTCTCCTTCTCTAGTTTTATAGTTCGAAGCGTTGCTTAAATGTTTCTTCCATTACTCTAATGTCTCAGTTTTGGATCTCTTCCGCGGAGTGATCTATGTTAGTATGGTGCCTCTCGACAATCCCCGCCACCTAGTTCCAGTATAATTCTCCTGTCAAGTTCTTTCCTTTTTTAATTGTTTAGGATATTTTCTTCTAATTTCTTAAAGTCCTTACAGTCTCTTCCAAGTCTTTATGCAACACGACAAACTCAAAATCTTAATGTTTCTTATATCGGCAGTTTAAAGCCTCCCGTTTGTTTCTGTTCCTGGCCACTTCCGTTCACAGCTGCCTGTCAAACTGCACGGCTAAGAGAAAAGAGCAAACCCGATCTGATAGTTCAAACAAATCAAGCAGTTCAAATATTTCAGATTGAGATTTATATGGTTTATATAGTACAGTGTGATGATATGAAAAGCCCCTGGGGAGAGTTTTCAGCTCCACTTGGAGAGCTGTATTTTTATTCCAGAGAGATCAGAGTTCTAAATACAGTAAAAAGTCAGTGCCTTTTCTCCCCCTCACCATCGCCGCTTTTCATAACTTGTAAGGCAATTTCCCACGATCTCCTTATGAAGCTATCTCTTCCTTTTTTTTTTCAAAGTTTATATTTTCCAGTGCTGGAAAATGTTCTATTGAAAAATCACAGTATACAGCATACGATATCAGGTTACCGTGGGGTGGAAAGATCTGCATGTCTCACTTGCTTCCCTCTGCCATGGCTCCCTGTGATTTCAGGCCCGCCGTACTGGTGATAGCTGAGACGAGCGCTTTTGATCCCTGATAGGGAGGGTGTCCTTCGCACCTATTTTAAAATGCCTTTCCCAATCGGTGCCCGGATTGTCCCTCTTTGTCCACGTCATCCTCCAAACGATCTGTGCCTCGAAGGGTCTCAGGGAATAAAAGAAAAAGCCGCCACAGGGGGGAGAAATCCCTCCTGCAGCTGCTTCACCACATGCAGCCAAACATGTAAAACCAAAAAAAATAAAAAATAAAATAAAATTCCGGCCCTGTGCATGCGGTCACCATCTTGAAGACGCCAGCCAGCAGTGAGATAAATTAGAACCCACTCTGCTTGGGTCCCCTCAACTGTTCAGTACCAGATATGGTGATCCATGAGAGAATCCATAAAAACCACAATATGTTATAGGATGACAAAATGGCTTTCTCCTATTTACAGCTAGACACCATTTCCCTCCCCTCCTTCCCATTTTTATTTGGTTTCCCTTCCACCCTGAAAGCAAAAAGAAGCAAAGGGTGGGGAGAAGAATAACTCAGACTATTGCTATGATTTTCTACTCCTGCAATCAGGCTATGTGTGTTTGTGTGTGTGTGTGAGAGAGAGAGAGAGAGAGAGAGACAGACAGACAGACAGACAGACAGACAGACAGACAGACAGAGACAGAGTGAAGAAACAGAGAAAGAGAGAGGAAGAGACAGAGAGAGAAAGAGAGAGATGTGAGAAGGAGAGAAAGAGAAATGAGAGGGAGGGAGAGGGAGAGAGAGGGGGGAATGAGAGAGTGTGAGAGAACATTACACATGCCTTCGGATGTTTTTTCCCTAGCTTGCACATGACTATTATTAGAGCCAGGAAATGTAATGGATTGCGTAAAATGTGGTGAAACTCACTTACCAATGCTCTTGCTTAGCAAACAAAATTTTAGGTTCAATTGTGGTCATAGGTCAAGGACTATCTCTGCCTTCCTCTGGATGGCAACCTTGTCCTAGTAAATTCCTCCTTTCTGGCCATTTTCCTCACTGTTAGAAGCACTAAATTTTCCTTTCTGTTAAAGGCAACATTTCCTGGCCCTTCCAGTTATGTGCAAGCTAGGGAAAAACATCCGAAAGCATGTGTAATATTCTAATGTATAGAAGTTATGGTTAAATGTGTGGCAGAAAGTGGACTCTGGATGTGTTTTGCAAATGAAGTAAGTGAGGTGAATCTCTCTCTCTCTCTTTCATAACGACATCACCAGCAAGTCACCACTAGTTCTATAGAACTGGTCCTAACCAGGAGGAACCCACCCCTGCATCATGCTAACTTATGTAACTTCGGTTCACATAAATGAACAGAATGCAATGCATCATGTTATTTCTATTACTGTATGTGTCCCTACACCTAGCCAAAATATATCATTGCAGTTTTAGGGATCAAAAACCCTAGTCCAGTGATTGTGAACCTATGGCACGGGTGCCACAGGTAGCACACAGAGCCATATCTGCTAGCATGTGAGTTGTTGCCCTTGCTCAGGTCCAACATGCATGTGTGTGCTGGCCAGCTGAATTTTGGCTCACACAGAGGCTCTGGGAGGGCATTTTTGGCTTCCAGAGAGCCTCTGGGGGGATGAGAGAGAGAATTAGTGCCCTCCCTCGGTTCCTTTGGAGCCTGGGGAGGGTGAAACACAAGCCTACTGGGCCCACCAGAAATTTGGAAACAGGCCATTTCCGGCCTCTAGGGGCCTCCAGGGGGCAGGGAAAATTGTTTTTTCCCTCCTCAGGCATTGAGTTATGGGTGTGGACACTCGCACATGTGCAATAGCATGAGTGCATGCTTTTTCGGCACCCAAGGAAAAATGGTTCGCCATCACTGCCCTAGTCCATATGTGGTTTCCTTTGCGATGGGGCACTGTAACAGCATCTAAAATAGAATGTAGTTGGAGTTTTCAAAACTCTCCTTGTGCATTCTAATCTTTTCCAGATTCACATATAAATTATATATCTTTTCATATCAATTTCAAGAGATGTTGCATATTAATAAGTTTGGGTGTCAACAGCATCTTAAAAAGATTAAACCTTCCCAAGTCCTCAGAGAGGGACAGCATGTAAGTCCAATCAACCAACCGAATGAATGAATGAATGAATGAATGAATGAATGAATGAATGAATGAATAAATAAATAAATAAATAAATAAATAAATAAATAAATAAATAAGTGAATAAATTCCAAATCTCCTGATATTGTCACCCATTAAACTCCAAAGGATTTGAACCAGAATACAGGACATTCAAAACACAAGTGAGAATCTTCAGCCCATGATCCACATGTAAGAATTCCAATACAGACTCAGATCAGCCACTAAAATATGGAATATATATATATATAGCTTATATGGCAGCATGATTTATTTTATATGATTAAAGGAAAAATTAAATGCCCTAGGTTTCCATAAGAAAATAGCTGTGAAACTGCCTAATCAGATACATTAATTTCCCCACTCAATCTACCTATGGATTTTTCAATGTATTTTATACAGCTTTTCTTAGCAGCCTTTTAGCCCATTTATTCATGATTTTGAAAAGAGGCAATCTTCCTCTGGCTCCACTGATTTCCCAGATATTTTATAAAGAGTTTGCATTTTATAAACAGAAGGATTCACATTTTATACTGTCTTTTTCCATTAGAAGTTGTCCGTACGTGTAAGAAGGTTATTATATTGAATGGGAATTTTCGATCGTGGCAACAGAGTTTTCAGATTGGTGCTAAAGCCAAATATAATTGTCATGATGGTTACACAATGCCAAAAGGAGACCCTGAGGCAGAGATTCAGTGCCTTACAGAGGGATGGAGCCCAGAGCCTGAATGTATCAGTAAGTAAATACAATTCCATTGGAAGATAGATTGAAACAAAGACATAGAACCTTATTCTATGAAGAATAGCCTGATATAATAATTTGTAAGTTTAGGCTCATTGTATAAAATTATTGTTCTTGTTCATGACTTGAAAAAAATAACTTGCAATCTCAATATGTGTACACTTTTATTGTGAACATACAATTTGCATTTTATTCTTGTCTTCCCAAGAACTGATGCCACAAATATCATTTAGATGCAAACAGAAAACATATATTATGGATTTTCCATTTACAGAGGGAGTTATTTATCCTTAAACTTGTAAAAGGGCAAGAAAATCTATTGAGCACCTGTCATGTTCTCTACACAACATATAATCAAGCACAAAATTCACTTCAGATTCAAAAGCAAAAACTGCTGAAAGACACAAAGTGCTCACATAGTTACTGTCTACAGTGTAGGTAGCCACAACTACAGCACAATCCTGAAAAACTATGTACAGTATATGTGTTCAGGTGCTAGAATCATGAAAGTGCCTGTAAGACCAAATTGTCTAATGTGCCCCACTAACCTGGTTAAAAACAACTGACCCTGTTTGCCGAAATCATTAGTTTGAAGCAGTGAGAGCTTATTTATAGCAAGTCATTATTTGCTTCCTGCATATGCCTGTATCTCAGAGGCCATTCTTTAGTGAGAAGACTCAGACTCATGAGAAAAGGACAGTGAGACCAATAATATCCACTCTTTGATTCCACAGAGACATGCTTAAAGCCATCTGAACGTGATTTTACCTTCACCACAACTAAATCTATTTTCTTTCCTGGAGATGAACTTCACTATGAATGTAAAGAGGGGTTTGAAATTACAAAAAATACCATCGATGAAACCATAGTGTGCACTGAGAAAGGATGGGAACCTGTTCCTAGCTGTGTGTGTAAGTTAATGAAGCATCAGTTTAAGAATCCAATTGTCTAAATCAATTCTTCAAGAATGTTTTCCTGATGATTTCCATAATGTTGCATTTATATTTAGGTATACTTAAAAGTATTGTAATTCTAAATTATTTTTCATAAACTGGATTTTTAAATATAAATTTAAAAAAGGTAGAATAATTAAATTGTTTCTTTAATTTTCTTCCCTGTTTTTCCAGTAATTTCTAAATATTAGCTATAACCTTTTCAATAATAATCTATTTATCATATATTTACAGATGTTAAATAAATAACATAAATAATATAAACAATAAGAAGGATAACCATATCTCATTATAATCATTCACCCATAGTTCATGTCTGAGAGAGCCAGCAAGATACAGTGGTACTAGACTAAATGCAGGGAAATCCAGTTTTAAGTCTTCCCTTCAATTCAGAAAGCAGCTGGCTCTATTTCCCAAACACAAGGTCATGTGAAGCTATGCAAAACTTTCTCAACCACATTTCCAAACCAAGGTTAAATACTGGACTAAAATTGTCCAGTATTAAGCAGTGCCTAAGATCTCATACAGGCTTCTTTAATGAGCCAGAAGGGACATGGATTTATAGAAGAGGTGGCTGAACTCCCAAACATAAGTACCTAGTCCACTTTGTCAGGTCCAACAGTTCAAACTGCTCCCAAATAGGATTCCTTCCAAGGCATCTGCTCTGAACATGCAACAAGGCTGGCATTTAACTATGAACTTATCTGAGCATTTTTTTTCCCTAACAGATTATGAACAAATTTCTCTTTATGTTTCTACAAAACAATTTCCAAACCCCATTTATTGAAAAGGTCTTGTGCCATTCTAAACATGACCATGGAGCAACTATTAGTGCATGCAGTAGGGGTACAGAAGGATTTGTCATCCTCACAGCCACATGATAGACCTTAATAGAGCTCTAACCCATATTTAGTCAAGTCTATCCTTTTTTGAGTGCCAGCAATATTCTAGACATTTCTTTTGTCCTTTCATCTCCCTCAGCTTTTTCATAAGCCATGGGAAATGGCAGGATTCCCAAGATGAGATATTGCATGGTTGCTACCTACCTCAGCCCCCCTCTTATTTCAACTGACTAAGTCTTTGGATGGACTGTAAAACAGATGTGCAGGAACAACTACCCAGCTCCCCTGAAACCTATGAATCCATCATCTAAGACAGACCAATCTAATGGACCCATAGAGACACTAGATAATCCCATAATAATCAGTGTGTAATTTAAGACACTGGAAGTTCTCCCAATTCCAGATCACACAGCCATTTCTCCAAAGGAAACTAGATCTGGAGCTTGATCATTATTCCATGTTGAGCTCTGGATCAGGATTCACCAACATATCAGACCTCAAGGACAACTAAATTCATAATTTTAAATCCTGCTGACCATGAATATGATCTGCCTAATGACCACCTGGATGGGCGTGGCCAACTTAATGTCACTCACATCAAGAGGCAACTCACCAGCCTCTATTCTTCTCTCCCAGCCATTCTTCACCTGCCCATGCAACAGGAAACAGTTTTTGCAGCTAAACAGCCACCACAAGAAAAATTTGGCGAAACAGCTGGCTCAGTTCAAATTGGATCTGGCTAAGAAGGAGGCTCAGCAGAAGCACCTCACTGAAGACTACAAGCATAGGCTTTCCAAGCAGAAGGAAGACCTGCAGATGTGCAAGGCCAGAAACTGGGGCCCGGAGGCTCGGTGGGCTGAGATGGTCAGCCAGTTTCAGGCCATCCAAAGCCCTGCACCAGGAGGCTGAAGCAGACCCCAAGTCAGAATTTCTGTTCCTCTCCAATCTGGAAAAAAAGGGGGAGACTCTCTGCAGCAACACAAGCATTCATTGCACATATCTATCCCAAAGGCCATGGTTTGAGGACCCCTGATTTAGTGCAATTAAAAAATGCAAATAATTTTTGAGGGTCACCAAAATTTTCTCACGGACCACCAGTGGTCCAAGAATCATTAGTTGGTGTCCCTTGGTCTGGAAGATCTGAAATAAGCCCATGACCATCAAGATAGGCATGAACTCCTGAGTCATTTTATCCCATACCCAGAGAAGGCAAATGGAAGTCTTCTGAAGTCTGGAAAATCACACTTTCATCCTAGAAATGGAATGAAGGAGCTCAAGTAGGGAAGTTATTGTACAAGCAGGAACAATCCCCGTTAATCGCTAGAGTGCAATTTAATGAACAGGGTCTCACATCTGGTGATACATAGAGTAGTGCCTTCAGAAGCCATAAGGGATTCCTGGATGACAATCACCACCAATACTTCATTCCAGTATAATACTGGAAAACTGAGGAATGTATAATGCAACTCATATTGCATTTAAAGAATATAAAATCATGTTTATTTTATATATAAACATCAGTGTCTTAAACTGTCTGGCAAGCAGTTTCATTCTGAAATAACTTTATTTTATTTTATTCAACATTTGTAGAGCTATAGTATGTGAAACTCCTGTCTACAACTACGTCTCCTCCAAACAACTGATTTAACTGTTGTTCATAAGATCATACACCATAACGTCCTTCCTATTAATGACTACTTCACCTCCAACAACAACAACACAATAATAGATACAAACAAAATGTAAATCGCTCCAAAATTGATTGCAGAAAGTATGACTTCAGCAACAGAGTGATCAATGCCTGGAGCTCACTACCTGACTCTGTTGTTTCTTCCCCTAACCCCAAAATCTTCAACCTTAAATTATCTACTATTGACATCTCCCCTTTTCTAAGAGGTCTGTAAGGGGCATGCAAAAGCACACTATTGCACCTACCATCCCTGTTCTTCTCTCATATTATCCTATTATCCTAATAATGGCATATCTATTGGAACAATGTCCTTCCACTAATCTTGAAGATCCATCTATCACATTCCAGGTATCCTTTCTCCTTGTCCACTTCCAAATCCCCATCTTCTATCTTGGCCCCTGCCTCTGCCTCTGTCCCTGCCTCGGGACACAAAACCTCTCCTTTCTCTTCCACTAAACTTCAGAATCCTTCTTTACTGTCTAAATCATCCTCTGCCCCGTCTCTTACATTCCAATATCTTTCTAATTGGCTTAAACCAAAACTCCTTCTCTTCCTTTTCTCAAGGACACATCCATCAAGTCAGATCTAACTGTGGTCTGTAATTTAATTACTTCATCTCATTAATTTTATTTGATTCTTCCAAATCTCCTCTTAAAAACTAAGCTGGATTCAAGTTAACATCAGTAGTTAACACTAATCTTTTGCTCCATAAGTATTCTCTCATATTTCAAACTCTTTCAATCCATCTACCTTCTACTGGCTTTTCGGTTCAAGACCAAAAAGAGAGGTGCTAACTACCACAGCTCCTCCAACAATTAATTTTATGCTTTCTTTCAGTAACACTGAAAATATTTAAACCAATTCTGTAACAATTTCTGAAGGGCAACAACTTGTGCTGTTAACAAAAAAAAAGCCCTAAAGTGCAGCACCAGGTCTTCTATTTTCTTTTTTAATTTATTTTTTTTAATCAATGTGTCCCACACAGAGACATAAAAAGGGGGGGGAAAGGAACAGCCCTTGCCTTTCTTTTCTTTTCTTTTCAGAAAACAATCTTAATAGGTATTCTAAGTTAATGCTCTGAAATATATTTGGGGCAAACTTCAGAATCAATGCTTTGCTTTTAGTAAAATAAATCAGATTCAACTTCCATTCAAATGGAAGCAAATTATAATAGATTAAAACATCAAAATATTTTCAAAATATTTTCCATATAAATGTGTGTGTGTGTGTGTGTGTTTGTTTAATTAAAATTCTTTTAAAAACCTCAAATTATCTTTTTTTTAAAAAAAGAATCAAATCCAAACAGTTAAAGGCTTTATGAATAAGCTGCCCATTGACCCCTCCTTTCTCAAGCAAGGAGAAGGGGGAGTGAGGGGGGGTAACTGTTAAAAGCGAGCAGCTACACTCAAAGGGGGAGGGGGGGCTATCCTTTCTCTCTCTTACTCCTTCAAGGCAAAAGAATCCTTGACAAGGAAAATGTTACATACACACACACACACACACACACACACACAGAGAGAGAGAAATGTAATACTTTTCTCCACTCATCATTCTCTCAACATTTTTTTTCCTTCTAGCTTTAGAAAATAACATACATTTTGTTACAGCTTACTGTTTTAAAGAATAAAAAATGCATTCACACCAACTTTTTCTTACTGCTTGTATACATCATTTTCATATCAAAATTCCATTTCATACAAATCAATCTACAATTATTCCAGGGAGCTTTTTCATAAGCTAG